>NW_006921686.1:8110788-8123144 GCF_000298275.1 Orycteropus afer afer
AGGAGCTGCATGCTGCGTGCTGTGTCGTACTGGCTTCTGCCCTGGGATGTGGGGGGACTGGCGGGTGGGTGGGTGTCCATCCCCTGGGCTGGCACCAAGTCCTAACTCAGGCAACCTCAGGACCCAAGCAGAGAGGTGCAGAACCTTCAAGGTTTAGACGCCAAGGATGTTAGAGCAAGAGCAGGTTGAATTAGTCAGGGGAGGGGGGGTGGAGCTCAGACTGGGAAGCACCTGATTCAGGATCTTCTTTCTGGTGTTGGAGGGGGTGACAGTGGTGACGTGATAATGACAGTGGTGGCGCCTACTGAGCTCCTCCAGGTGCCCTGCCCTCGTCAGGGTTCCAATCCAGGAGGGAAAATGCCTCAGAATAACTGCGCCGAGAGACCGAAAAATCGACCGGGAGTCCCTCTGAAAGACATCACGTTTATTAGGGATCTTACGGGAAGGCGGCGCTGCATCCACGGGCGGCCGGCTGGCTTCAAGGAAGGTCCGCACTCCCCTCTCCAGGTCTACAAGACCTGATGCATGAGTCGGACAGTCCCAAGGGGAACTTGGGTGACGAGCCAGACTAGTCTGGCTGGCGCCAGTGCAGGTGGTCAGCTACCCTCCAGGGCATCGCAAGACGTCCCGGCCTATACTAAGTTGCTTTACATTGTGGTGGTCACAGGTCGATGCTCCTTCCTGATAAGACTCGGAACTCAGCGGCCACACGCACGGCTGCCCCAGGAATGTATAGGGAGGGGAAGCCAGAGAAAGGGAGTACAAAGTGTAGGCTGGCGGAGCAGGAGCCATTTGGGGTGTTGGAAGTCCTCTATCATACAGCTCTCTACTAACCATTCATTAGCTCATTTTGCCCTTACGAGCTTTGCGGTTCAGAGAGGGGAGGTGACTTGCTCAACGTCATACAGCTGGGAGGTAACAAAGCTAGGATTTGAACCCATATTGTCCAAACCCTAAGCCACTATGTATAGTTCCCAACTTATGAAGTATTCATATTATGATGAACTGCACTTAAGATTACCTTTTTTTTACGTCTTATCATTTTTAATATGTATCACGTATGGTGTTGCAGCATGTAATTGCTGACATCATCACTCTCACATGTTCACTCACAGATGTTCGGTTTTATGCTTTACTTTTCAAAACACTGTCATGTAGCAGGCTATGGCCTCATCAGCGTCAGTGTTGAGAGTTGTAATGGACAGACAGTTGGGCGATGTTCAACACTAACGACACACAACAATCGAACTGCCATGCACCCAACAGCCGTTACAACTCAACTTCACTGTTACAACACCGAGGCCAGCTTCATTGTAGCGCAGGCCTACCGCATGATCTTATTAAGTGTTTTCTATCAGAAGCAGCCGTTGGTAGTTTGGAATGAGGTATTCGACTTGTGTTAAGAGCTGGCTTACAACAGTCGTGGGAACAGAGTCCCTGTCATGGGCCAGGCGTTACCTGTGTACTGTTCACTCCCCTCCTCCATCTCACTGTCTTTCTCTGTCTCCCTTTCTCCCTTTTTATTGAGGTAAACCTTCATACAGGGAAGTGCACCCATCTTAAGTGTTCAGCTCAGTGACTTTACATAAAGTACACCTGTATCACCACGGCCCAGCTCACGATAAGAGAAGTTTTCCCACTCCCTGGAGAGATCCCTGTTGTCCCTTCCCAGTCAGCCCTCCTGCAAAGGCGGCCACAGATCTGATTTTTGTCTCCACACATAGGTTGTGCCTGTTTCTGCACCTTCATCTAAAATCTTAGAGCATGTCTGGCCCCTTCCGTGTCCGGCACCTTGCTCTCAACATTATGTCTGTGAAATTCGGCCACGTTGCCACATGGAACAGCACTCTGTTCTTTTTCATTGCTGTCTATTGTTGAAACACAATTTCAACCTTAACCCTAAACCGAAACCCAAAACAGTAAACACAAAGCATAATCCAAACCCCAAACCTAAGCCTAACCACTAGCCCTAACCCTAAGCCTAATGCTAAACCAGAACCTAACCCTAAACATGGGAGCTGGTAGCATAGTGTCTAAGGCACTTGACTGCTAACCAAAAGCCTGGCAGTTCAAACCCACCAGCCACTCCTCAGAAGGAAGATGGGGCAATCTCCTTCCGTAGTGATCTGCCTCGGAAACCCAAGGAGGGATCGCTATGAGTCTGGTCCGACTCAATGGCACATAACAACAACAATAACCCTAACATTAAACCTAAATAGAAACTAACCCAAAACCTAACTACAACCCTAAATGTAACCCTAATACTAATCCTAACCCTAAACACTAAACCTAGTCCTAACCCTGGGAGCTCTGGTGGCATAGTGCCTAAGGCATTTGACTGCTAACCAGAAGGCTGGTGGTACAAGCCCACCAGCCACTCCTCAGAAGAAAGATGGGGCAATCTACTTCTGTAGTGATACTGCCTCAGAAACCCAAGGAGGGGTCGCTATGAGTCAGGTCTGACTCGACAGCACATAACAACACAAGAGATTGCATATATATTTTACCACAACTTCAAAGACGAAAAGCTCTTCGTGGGTGTAGAGACTTGGGCAGAGCCCTCTAGGGGGCCCAGCAGCAGCGTGTCCTGCACCCCCGGCTCCAGGTAGGTAGCGGCAGTCCTCTCAGGCACGCTTCCCCTCCGCCCGGTCCACAGCTGTCCATCCATGAGACCGAGGACCCCAACGACAATCGGTACCTGCTGGTGATGAAGGGCGCCCCCGAGCGTATCCTGGATCGCTGCTCCACCATCCTGCTGCAGGGCAAGGAACAGCCGCTGGACGAGGAGATGAAGGAGGCCTTCCAGAACGCCTACCTGGAGCTCGGAGGCCTGGGAGAGCGCGTGCTCGGTGCGCATGCGCAGCTCGGGAAGGGCGGGGTTGGGAAGGGAGCCAGTCTCTGGCGGCCCTTTGAGGGCAAGGATGGGTGGGGCCCTCCCAGGGCCTGTCTCAGGGCAAAAACTCCCAAAATGCACCCGCGATGGGTAAATGAAGGAAGAAGGAGGGAGGGCAGCTTTAGGAAGTGCATGCTGACCGGACTGTCTGGTCGACGGCTAGGTACACCCGTGGCTGGGAGCCATGGTGGTTCTGAGGTGGAGGTCTCATGCCCTCCACCCCATCTCTGTTCCCAGGCTTCTGCCATTACTACCTGCCTGAGGAACAGTTCCCCAAGGGCTTCGCCTTCGACTGCGACGATGTGAACTTCACCACGGACAACCTCTGCTTCGTGGGCCTCATGTCCATGATTGACCCGCCCCGGGCAGCCGTCCCCGATGCAGTCGGCAAGTGCCGAAGTGCAGGCATCAAGGTGTGGCCTGGGGCAACTAGGGTGGCAGGGCCTGGGCCCCCAGGGCCGGCGGCTGAGGCTGGACCTTCTCCCAACAATCCCTGCAGGTCATCATGGTCACGGGTGATCACCCCATCACAGCCAAGGCCATTGCCAAGGGCGTGGGCATCATCTCGGAGGGCAATGAGACCGTGGAGGACATCGCTGCCAGGCTCAACATCCCCGTCAGCCAGGTCAACCCCCGGTGAGCCCTGCCCGGCCCAGCTCAGGGCCCCAGCCCTCCAGGGCATCACCACAGGTGTCAGCCTCTGCCCAGCCCCCTGGGACACCCTGTCTCGGACTCTGCACTTCCTGTGTTTCCTGTGTTTATCCATCCTCTAGTCTTGTTCCTCGTCCATGGGGGAGGATGGGCAGTCTGGTGTTCCAGGCACATGAGGTTTGGAGTCAGCAAGGTGTAGGTTCCTATCCCAGCTCTGCCACTGAGAGGTTGTGTGGCCTTGGGCAAGTCATTTAGCCTCTTTGAGTCTCAGTTTCGATCTCTGTAAAATGGAGCTATGAACACTCCCCATGTCAGAGTCAAGTGAAATCCCACATTCTCTCTTTTCCCGCCTGTCCTTGTGTGCGTGTGTATGTCTGTGTCTATTTGTCTCATCTCTGCTCTAGTTCTTTGTCAACTTCCCCATATTTATGCCTCTCTCTGTACTTGTCTCCCTTTCATGGTTGGTTGTACATGTCTGTCCCCTAAATCCACTGCCCCAAGGTCCCTCCTCAGGTCTGCCCTCTGTCCGCTCTGCTTCAGCCCACCTCATCCCCATTTCACTTCATCTCAGGCGCCCCAGCCTCTCCAGTGTTCAGGCCCCTGGCCCTCCTGTCTGTGGGGCTGGCTGGCTGCCTTGCTGTCCACCATGTGTGCTGCACCACTCCTCACACGTGCTCGCCTTTCCCTCTGCCCTCTGTCTTCCCAGGGACGCCAAGGCCTGTGTGATCCATGGCACCGACCTCAAGGACTTCACCTCGGAGCAGATTGACGAGATCCTGCAGAACCACACTGAGATCGTCTTTGCCCGCACGTCCCCACAGCAGAAACTCATCATCGTCGAGGGCTGCCAGAGACAGGTGGGCAGGGGCCTGGGGCCTGTGTCTGAGGGAGGAGGGCGCCGTGTGCTCCTGGGTCTCAGAATGAGGGGGCCAACACCTGGACTCCTGGGTCTGAGGGAGAAAGGGGGCTTGGACTCTAGATCTGAGGGAGGAGGAGGCTGGGGGCCCAGACTCCTGGCTGTGAAGGAGGAGAGGCTGTGGGCTCCTGGGTCCTACAGAGGAGGAGGCTAGGGGCCTGGACTCCTGGGTCTGAGGGACGAGGGGGCTGGGGACCTAGACTCCTGGGTCTGAGGGAGGAGGGGCCCAGGGCCAGGCCTGTGGTGTCACCCTTGCCCCCACTCCCTTTAGGGAGCAATCGTGGCTGTGACTGGGGATGGTGTGAACGACTCCCCCGCTCTGAAGAAGGCTGACATCGGGGTGGCCATGGGCATTGCTGGCTCAGACGTCTCCAAGCAGGCGGCGGACATGATTCTGCTGGACGACAACTTTGCCTCCATTGTCACGGGCGTGGAGGAGGGTGAGTTGGACAAGGTGGCCCTTGAGACTCGAGTCACTGCCTGAGGCCTAAGTAGGGCGAGGGGAGCAGGCCAGGATTGTGGTGGGGTGCACAGTGGGGAGACCACTGAACCCCATTGGACCCTGATGGGGCCTGAGCTTGTCCTCTTTGCTGTTTCTCCCTGCCCCACCCCCGGGGCTGGAGCTCCTGCAGGCAGGCCCAGGCTGACCCAGTTCTGGGTTCCCTGAGCACCCAACACGCCCCCACCTGCTGGGTGAGGCAGACCTGGGTATTTTTGAGCTACTGGTCAGTGCAACCACGACAAAGCAGAGGGTCAGTCCGTGGGACCCTCAGGAGGCCCCTCACCCACACAGAGCAGATGGGAATTGCCGAGCTGAGCCCCGAGGGTGGGTGGGAATTTGCAGGCAGGGCTGTGAAAGGAAGGGAACCCCAGGCAGAGGAGGCCACTAAGGCAAGGAGGTGTGAAGGCATGGTCTGGAAGCCGACCTCATGTCTGAGAAGGCTGAGCCAGGAACCAGGCTGCAGAGCCCACATACCCCTTCGTGACCAGCCCGGGAGGCAGCCAGAGAGGGGCTTGTCCCCGTTAAACTTCATGCTAATCACCAAAGCAATTCGGAATCATTATAGAAAATGCAGAAAAGTAATCAGAAAACAATCACCCGTGATCACCCATCATCACAACACCATGAAGTAATTGCTGTTTTAATTCTTGATAAAATAAAATGCTTCAAGCGGCAAAGCAGAGCCTAAAGTGACAAATTCTCGGACCAAACCAGTCTCACTTCCATCAGGTGGTTCTGACTTACAGTGACTTTCATTGGGTTTCTGTAAATCTTTACAGAAGCAGACTGACTCATCTTTCTTCCATGGAGCAGCTAGTGGGTTCAACCCCCAACCTTTTGGTTAGCAGCCAAATGCCTTAAACACAACACCACCAGAGCTCCTTGAAGTGACAGATCAGATGCCTTTATTTTTTCCTTGTCTCTTATTTTCCAGAAGAAACCATGGTTAACACTTTCTCACCCCCGGGATCATCCTCTGTCCCTGTTCCATGCACACACTCTCACAGACAGATGTGTTACATCCTTCCAGATGTTGCCTGATACCTTGTGCATCAGGAGCTCCTGGGAGGGGTCATGAGCCCCTGGGTGGGATCAGGGGCCCCTGGGTGGGGTAAGGGGCCTCTGGGTGGGACTCACAAGGAAAGGTTAGGGCAGGTGTGAACACTGAGGGATCTTGTTTTTACATTAGGGGATCAAACCATCCATACCTGCTTTTTCCTTCTTTCTTAATAATATCTTGTTGCTCATGGCCTCTCAGCACATGGCAGAAAGTGGAGGGTGGGGCAGGCTGGGCTCACCTTTCCTTTGTTTACTTTATCAGCACTACATAAAAAAAAGTGCCTTTGAGTCCATTCCAGCCGACGGCATCCCCAGGCGTGTCAGAGTACAGCCGTGCTCCATAGGGTTGTCAGTGGCTCCACACTAGACTGCTTGAATTTTTGAGTGGTGGCATAGTGCAAAGCATTCGCCTGCTAACCAAGAGGTCGGCAGAAAACACTCATGGCCACTCCATGGGAGAAAGATGACACAGTCTGCTTCCGTAAAGATTGACAGCCTTGGCAACCCTGTGGCTCTACTCTGTCCTCTGGGGGCGCTGTGGATCAGAATTGACTCGATGGCAATGGTTTTATATATGTGTATAACATACAGACAGTAAGGGGGCAGCCCAATATACAAGTACACTTCCATGCCACCACCACACCCAGATCCCACCCAATAGACACATTTCCAGCCCCTAGCAGGGTTCCTTCAACCCCTTCCCTGAAATAACCACTGTCCAGACTTTAGGTGAGTTTTGAGCCTCATATAAATGGAACTACATGATATTGACACAGTGGCTTCAACAGTGGGTGCAGGTATAGCAAGCATTGTGAGGCTGACACAGGACCGGGCAGTGTTTCATTCTGCTGTACACAGGGTCACTATGAGTCAAAGCCGACTTGATGGCACCTAACAACAACACATGGTGTGAACGCCTCTGTGTCTGGCTTTTTCCACACGTCTGTGGCACTCTCCATGGAGCTGGGAGTGTTGGTCATTACTACTGGGTAGTATTCCACTGTGTGCAGATAGTAGTTTATACTTCCACTCACCTGGGGGCACAGTGGTTAAGGCATTTGACTACAAACCAAAACGTCTCTGATTCAAACCCACCAGCCACTCCATGGGAAGACAGATGAGGCAGTCTGCTTCTGTAAAGATTACAGCTTTGGAAACCATCTGGGGCAGTTCTACTCTGTCCTCTAGGGGTGCTGTGAGTCCGAATCGACTCCATGGCAGTGGGTTTGGTTTGGGCTTTGCTTCTGTAAAGATTAACAGACTTGGAAACCCTGTGGTGCAGTTCCACTCTGTCCTCTAGGGGCGCTGTAAGCTGGAATCGACTCCCCTGCGGTGGGTTTGGTTTGGGCTTTGCTTCTATAAAGATTAACAGTCTTGGAAACCCTGTGGTGCAGTTCCACTCTGTCCTTTAGGGGTGCTGTGAGTCAGAATCGACCCAATGGTAGTGGGTGAGTTGATGGATAGTAGGGTTGGTTCCAGCTTTTGGCTATTATGAATAACACTGCTGTGAACATATTTGTGCATGTTTTTTGGTGGACATAAGCTCCCATTTTTCTAGAGTGTAACCCGAGGAGTAGGATTACTGGATCGATGACATAGGGGGCCATTTCACTTAAATATCAGTTGCCATCGAGTTATCTTAACTCTTGATGACCTTGTGTGTGTCAGTTTAGAATTGTGCTCTGTGGAGTTTTCAATGGCTAATTTTCAGAAGTAGATTGCCAGTCCTTTCTTCCGCGGTGCCTTTGGGTGGACTTGAATCCCCAGCCTTTGTGTTCACAGCCAAGTGCTTCGTACCACTCAAGAACTCTTTAACTTTATAGAAACTGCCAAACAGTTCTTGTATTCCAAGAACGTTTGAACAGGGAGCAACATGGTGAGACATTTGTGTAGAAAAGTGGGCAGGCGTGGGGATGGGTTGGAAAGGTTGAGCAGGCTGGCAGGGAAGGAGCAGGGGGAAAGGGGCGCTAATGCTTGGGGCCCACCCCTGCTGCAGGCCGCCTGATCTTCGACAACCTGAAGAAGTCCATTGCCTACACCCTGACCAGCAACATCCCCGAGATCACGCCCTTCCTGCTGTTCATCATGGCCAATATCCCACTGCCACTGGGCACCATCACCATCCTCTGCATTGACCTGGGCACTGACATGGTGAGTCGCAGCCACACTCGAGCCCTGGAGGGGCTTCCCTTCCCTTCCCTTCCCTTCCCTGGCTCACCTGGTCTCTCCTGCCCAGGTCCCTGCCATCTCATTGGCATACGAAGCTGCCGAGAGCGACATCATGAAGAGACAGCCCAGGAACCCTCGGACGGACAAGCTGGTCAACGAGAGGCTCATCAGCATGGCCTATGGGCAGATCGGTGAGGATCTTAGTTTCCTAGTGCAGCTCACAAGGGGGTGGCTTTCAAGAACAGAAATTTATTTTCTCACAGTTCAGGAAGCTGGAAGTCTATCTTCAGGGCATTTGCTCTAGGTGAAGTCTCTTTCTCTGTTGGCTTTGAGGGCAGCTCCTGGTCCCTTTCAGCTTCTATTCCTGGTTCCTTGGCTATCCTCCTGTGGCCTCTGTCTCCCCTGTTCGTGCTCACTTGTTTCTATGGCTGGTTGCTTCCTGTAACCCAGCAGTGATCAGGTTCAGGAGCACCCTACATTGATAGAGCTTCACTAACATAAAGAAGAAAACTCAGTTTCCAAATGAAGTTACATCCATAGGTACAGGAGTTAGGATTCCAGCACTTATTTTGGGGGGTCACAATTCAATCCCTAACAGTGAGGGACTGAGACCCTGCCCCATGGACAGTGTTCTTGTCTCGCTGGCTTATGGCTGAATGCCCATGGCCTGGCCCATAGCAGACATTCAGAAAATAGGTTTTGAATGAATGGAACTAAAATAGACATTGGTGTTGGAGGTTGGAGAATAGCTGAGGCTGACCGGCAGACGGGGGGTGGTCACCAGGACAGGCCTGGGGGTGGACAAGTTCCTTTTGCCTGTCGTTGGAGGGAACACATGGAACACTGAATGGAGAAACCAGGGCCAGTCACTTCCAGAGCCCACTGCCCAACCCACATCCATGATGAGAGGGACAGGGTTACCCAGGAGCTGTCAGAGGGCAGGGCAGGCCCCATCCCTCTCCACCGCCTCCTCTCCCTGGAGCTGGAGGTGCAGACCTTACAGGTAGTGAGCTCCCTGTCATTGGGAGTGTCCCAGCAAGCAGAGACTTCATAGCTGTCATCAGAGTCCTGGGGAAGGGCATTCTTGTGTTGAAGGCTCAGACCAACCCAACTAGATGCTCCTCTAGGATTCTGTGATGTTCTCAGGTGGCCTGGGTCAGGTGGGAGGGAGCCACTAGGTTACTCATCTTGGGAGAGCCCCACCTAAGGTCCCTGTCCCAGGTGGCTCATCTCAGGTGATCACCATCAGGCAGAATCCTCTGGGAGCCCATCTCGGGGTGACGAGCCTCAGGCAAGAGGACTGAGGTGGCCTACCTCTGAAGTCGAGAGACTTCAGAAGTGGCTGGGCTGCTTCACCCTCACCTCTCCTCATCACCCTCCTCTCCTCCCCCAGGAATGATCCAGGCACTCGGTGGCTTCTTCTCCTACTTTGTGATCCTGGCAGAAAATGGCTTCTTGCCTGGCAACCTGGTGGGCATCCGGCTGAACTGGGATGACCGCACTGTCAATGACCTGGAAGACAGCTATGGGCAGCAGTGGGTGAGTGGGGCTGGTGGCCCACAGCTGCACGGGAGCCTCAGAATCAGTGTGGAGGCCCAGAAGAGCCTGGGGTCAAGCTGTCCCAGTCATACACGTGCCACCTCTGCCCCAGGGGCAGCATCAACACCCTCACTGGGGTCCCTCCTACCTGGTGCCCGCTGCACACACTGTCCAGCCCATGTGAGCCTCATGCCCCAGCACCCAGGCTCTCTGGCCCACCCAGCAAGACACCCTCTCTGCCTTCTTTCCTGTCTCTGGGTTCCCCATTCTGCCTGTCCCTTCAGAGCCTGGCTGGGGTCTGTCCTCCTTGTCCTCCTCACTGCCCCACCCACACTGGAGACCCATGAGAGATTTTCCTTCTGTACCCACTGGGCTATGAGCCCAAAAAGGGGATACAGCTGAGATCCTGGGAGACCCTGTGTGTTAAAAAGAGGTCCTCCTTAAAGTAGAATAGAGGTGCAGGGGCTGAGGTGAGGGGGTGATTGTTTAATGGGTTCAGGGTTTTTTTTTCGTGGGGTGAGAATGTCCTGGGACTAAAGAGTGGGGATGCTACACCCCTCAATGCAGTCACTGCCACCGAATGGGAAAAACGGTCAAAATGGTAAATGTTGCAGTATCCTGAGTGATTCAAACAGTTACGTACTCAACTGTTAACTGAAAGGTTGGAGGTTCGAGAAAAAAGTAGCCATTGTAAGCCACATGTCGACTCTGATACACATAGGGTCACTGTGAGTTAGAATCAACTCGAAGGCAACTGGTTTGCATTTTTATGTTTTACTATAATAAAAGAAAAAAAAAAAAGAAAATGTCAAAGGAGAAGGCCCTGCTTACGCTGGGCCATTCGCAGTGGGCGGAGTTAGCAAAGGCTTCTGGGGGTGCGGCAGGCCCGCTGACGTCAGCCCCGCGCCTCTCCTGCAGACGTACGAGCAGAGGAAGGTGGTGGAGTTCACGTGCCACACGGCCTTCTTCGTGAGCATCGTGGTCGTCCAGTGGGCGGACCTCATCATCTGCAAGACCCGAAGGAACTCGGTCTTCCAGCAGGGCATGAAGTGAGTATGCGTGGTGGGCCGTTCTTTCGGCCTGGGTCCCTCCACGCGGGCTCCGATTTTGTATTTTACCTTTGATTAATTTTTGTACCTGCCTGTCTTGTAATCAGGGAGCTCTGATGGTGCACCAAAAGGTTGGCAGTTCAAACCCACCAGATGCTCTGTGGGAGAAAGATGAGGCGGTCCGCTTCTATAAAAATCACGGCCTTGGAAACCCTGTGGGGCAGTTCCACTCTGTCCTCTAGGGGCGCTGTGAGGTGGAATTGACTCCACGGCAGTGGGTGTGGTTTGGGCTTTGCTTGGGTAAAGATTGACAACCTTGGAAACCCTAGGGGGCAGTTCCACTCTGTCTTCTAAGGGCGCTGTGAGTCGGAATGGACTCCAGGGCAGTGGGTTTGGTTTGGGCTTTGCTTCTGTAAAGATTGACAGCCTTGGAAACCCTGTAGGGCAGTTCCACTCGGTCCTCTAGGGGCGCTGTGAGTCCCAACAGCCTTTATGGCAGTGGATTTTGTAATCCCTCTCAGCCTCTCTCTGCCCCTGCCTGTGGGGGTGAGGGAGGAGGTCTAGGTTTCTCTGCAGATCCGCTGTGTTTATTTTTTTTCAATATGTGATTGTTTTGGGGGAAGGTTTGCACAGCAGTGTAGATTCCCCTTCAACAATTTTCACAGGTTGTTCAGGGACGCTGGTTACACTCTTCACAATGCATGAGCATTCTCATGGGTTCTGTTTTTGTTTTTCTGTTTTCTGCTGTGTCTTTTTTTTTTTTTTAATTTTCAAAAGAATTTTATTGTGATTTGGGTGAAAGTTTACAGAGTAAATTCGTTTTCCATACATCTGCTGTCTCTTTACACCACTGCTTCTCTGAATGTCCGTCCCTCTCTCTGTCTTCATCTTTTTGTGTCTCTCTCTCTGTGTCTTTCTCTGTCCTTTGCCGTCTCTCTCACTGTCTCTGTGTGTGGATTGCTGTCTCTGTGTATCTCTGTCTCTAACTCTGTGTGAGTCTCTTGGCCTCCATCTCTCCCTGTCTGCCTTTGGATGTGGCTCTGGTCTCTGTGTGGGGAGGGACGGGCCTAGAGCTGCCTTCCCTGTGTCTCCAGGAACAAGATCCTGATCTTTGGGTTGTTTGAGGAGACGGCCCTCGCCGCCTTCCTGTCCTACTGTCCCGGCATGGATGTGGCCCTCCGCATGTACCCTCTCAAGTGAGTACCCTGGGGTCCTTGCTAACCCTGGACCCCCTATGTTGGGAGCAGCTCCAACGCCTCTGCCAAGCCTTCCCTGTAGGATGTCCTCACAGGCCCAGCCCACCCTGCAGACCCCTACCTCAGCCGTAGCTCTGTTTCCACATTTCCCGGTGCCTCTCTGGACCCTCTTAGTAACCCCTGTTCACCAAGCCTTCCCCATGGGACATCCTCACAGTGGGTCACTCCGCAGACCCTGTGCCCAGCCTTGGCCCAGGGCACCCCTCACTTATCTTCTGAGGGACCTGGGAGAATTCCCGCACAGCGGTCCCTCCAGTCTGGACTCAGCTCTGTGTCCACCCTGGCGGCCCACACGCTGACGCCCCCCACCTCCCCTCCCCCC
>NW_006921686.1:8148754-8155047 GCF_000298275.1 Orycteropus afer afer
AGTTGATGCTTTTGAGTTGTGGTGCTGGCGAAGAATGCTGAAAGTACCATGGACTGCTAAAAGAACTAACAGATCTGTCCTGGAGGAAGTGCAGCCGAGATGCTTTTTGGAAGCGAGGATGGCCAGACTTCATCTCACCTATTTTGATCATGTCAGAGGGGACCATTCCCTGGAGAAGGATGTCATGCTTGGTAAGGTGGAGGGTCAACAAAGGAGGGGAAGGCCTTCGATGAGATAGATTGACACAGTGGCTGCAACAATGGGCTCAAGTATAGCAAGGATCACGGAGCTGGCACGGGATTGGGCGGTGTTTTTTCTACTGTGCATGGGGTCGCTATGAGTCGGAAATAACAGCATCTAACAACAACAACAACACTTTATTGACAGGAGCCCTGGTGGTACAACAGTTTAAAGCTTGGCTGCTAACCAAAAGTTTAGCACTACAGCCTCAGCCAGCAGCTCTGTGGAAGAAAGACCCGGTAACCTTTTTCCATAAAAGTTACAACCAAGAAAACCCTATGGGGCAGCTGTTCCGTCACATGGGGTCACTGTGAGTTGGAGTCGACTCGATGGCACACAACAACACAATTATACAGTTACAAAGTGTCCAGACTCTTTTAACACTTTATATGGCTCATTTAACTGAATCATCACAACCTCAGGAGTGTGGTACCTTAGGATTCTTAATGACCAGATGAAGACAAAGGTTCAGAGAAGTGACTTGGTGAAAGCCACACAGTCTAGATTTGCACTCAGATCTGATCCTGACTCCAGAATCCCAGCTCTTTTCATTATACCAGCTCCCTCTTTAAAAAATAAAATAAAATAAAATACTCAAACCTTTCCTTTTTCAAAAGAAGTTTTTATTGTGATGTGGGTGAAAGTTTACAGAGCAAATCCGTTTTCCACACAGCAGTTCAGACACATTGTGTTTCATGACTACAGTTCCCCACAATGTAACAGCTCTCTTCCCACTCCCTCTCTGTAATTACCTCTTCCTTGTGTCCTTCTTTCCTGTGCACTCCTACCCCCCTCCAGCTGTGTCCCTGTGCAAACCCCGCCCTTCTATTCCCATGATTGATCGTTCTAAGGTGTATATCTGTCTGATGTAAATTTTCACCCTATATGCCTGTCTGTTTGAGCCACAGGAGTAATTCAATTCCAGACCTGAAGGGTAACTAGGGGTCATAGTCTTGGGGGTCTCACCAGGCTTTATCAGACCAGTAAATCTGGTCTTTTGCATGATTTTGAGGTCTGTTCTATGTTGTTCTCCCACTCTATCCATGATCTCCTTTACTGATCCCTTTCTGAATGGTTGATAGTGCTAGCTGGGTACCATCCAGTTCTTCTGGTCTCATGTTCACATAAGCTGAAGGTCACATGGTCTGTTAGTCCCCTGGACTAATTCTTTCCATGAATCTTTGGTTTTCTTCATTCTTCTCTGCTCTGGATGAGGAGAGACCCGTTGTTGCATCTAGATGGCTGCTTGCAAGCTTTTAAGACCCCAGTTGCTACTCACCAAAGTAGGATGTAGAACAGTCAGGGCTTTTGTGTAGTATGTTATGCCAACTTAGCTTGATGGCCCCTGTGACCATCACCAGCCCTTTCCTTTTTCCAACTTCCTTGTCTCTTATCCAAAGTTCATCAGGATGTAAGGAGGCTAGTTCTAATCCATTCAACCCTGGGAGCCCTAGGGGTGAGGAAGCAGGCTGTGCCCTGAACCCCAGACACCCTCTTCAACATCAGAGGCACTCTCACTAGACTTTGCCCCTTGAGGAAAGAAGGAAAAATTCCCATAAATTCTCTACATGTTTGCTACTCAGAATGTGGTCCATGGACCAGCAGCATTGGCATCACCTGGAAAACACAAATTAAAGGACCCCACCCCTAACCTGCTGAATCAGGACATCTGGAATTGGAGACTAGGAATCTGTTTTTTATTATCACTAGGGTCTGAGAATGACAACTCTATACGGTGTAATTGCAGCACTCTTTGCCGGGGAGTACACGACACCCGTTTCTGCCATTAAACCAAAAAACCAAACTCACTGCCTTCGAGTTGACTAGACTCATAGTGACCTCTCCTTTGGTTTCCAAGGCAGTAGATTGCCTCATCCACCTTCTGAGAAGTGGCTGGTGGACTTGAACCACCAGCCTTCTGGTTAGCAGTCAAATGCCTTAGGCATTACGCCACCAGAGCTCCTTTCCTGCCATTAGGCCTCCCATTCCGCCCTCATTCCCAGGAGCCCACTTCCCAGACCCCAACTCCCATACGCCTGCTTCTGAAACTACAAGTTTCACAATGCACAAAGGCCCGTCTCCTCACTTCATCTGGACTACATTTCCCAAGGTGTGTTGCGAGCGAGACCGCTATCATTGTGCCCACCTTCCCAGACACCATCAGGACTACAATTCCCACAATGCCCGGCGACAGAACTCCCGCTCCCAGCGGCTCCCGAGCGGTGCCACGTCCCCTCCGCTGGGTGTGGCCGGGCTCCGGAGGGGTGGATGGTGTCTGCCCGGCCCGGGGCTCGTTACAGCGGTTCTACCCATCACTGCGCAGACATGGCGGCCGAGAAGGATCAGCAGAAGGATGCTGAGGCAGAAGGGCTGAGCGCCACGTGAGCAACTTGGCTCTTGCCCCCCTAACCTGGGGCTCAGGAGTGCGGGTCCCCGGCTCCATCCCCCCTCGGGTTCCAGAAGTCCAGATCCCAGTCCCCTAGTCTCAGCCACAAGAGTCTAGGCCCTTAGCCCCCTGCTCTCCTAGGGCTCTAGAGTTTGGGGGTCCTCTGGGTTCCAGGAGTTTGGGCCCTCCAGCCCCCGGGGCCCTCAACCTCCCTCTTCCGGGTACTGGGCTATCCCTGTCTACCGCTGACCACGCTTCGCCCACCAGGACCCTGCTGCCCAAGCTGATTCCAACCGGCGCGGGTCGTGAGTGGCTGGAGCGGCGCCGCGCGACCATCCGACCCTGGGGCTCCTTCCTGGATCAGCGGCTCTTCTCGCGGCCCCGCAACCTGGGCGAGCTGTGCCAACGCCTTGTTCGCAATGTGGAGCACTACCAGAGCAACTACGTGTTCGTGTTCCTGGGCCTCATCCTGTACTGTGTGTGAGTGCCTCTCGGAACCGGGCCTCTCCCCTACAGCTAAGCATCGCGCGCTCCTGTTGGCTCTGCTTTAGTCAATCCCGCCCCCAGCAGTCAGCCCCGCCCCCTCAGCGGCCGGGACACGCCCCTGTGGGATAGCCCTGCCAGGCCTTATTTCCCGAAGGGCCAGACATCTGCTCCTCTATCAGCTTGGCCAGGAAACAGTGTGACCAGAGGTGACCCGGCTTTGCCTAGCCTCAAGGATGCATTCTGCCATCCGCCAGTGTAGAAGGATCAAGGCCGTTGGCTGGCCCTGCCCCAGCTGCCTGACCCCTGCCTCCCTGCACTCCTCCCCAGGGTGACGTCTCCCATGCTGTTGGTGGCTCTGGCCGTCTTCTTTGGGGCCTGTTACATCCTCTATCAGCGCACGTTGCAGTCCAAGCTTGTGCTCTTTGGTGAGAAACCCCCTGCCCCGACGGAGCCCCCACCCCTCGCAAGTCCTGTGTCTTAACTCGAGCCTCAGACCCCCGAACGCAAGTCCTGAACCTACATCTGCCCAAGCCTAATCTACACTAGTTCCCCAGACCTGGTCTCTTAAGATCCCAGACACACCACATGCTCCCACGCACTCTCAGCCCCCAGACTGCAAAATGAGACAATCTGGTTCCTAGTCACTGAAGTCACCTCCCCAAACCACTCCCCTCACCACCTTCCTCACCACACCCTCCTGCCTAATCTCTCTGCGGAAAGCATCGGCTGCGTGTACCCATATTGGCCACCAGGTGGCAGCCTTACACTCGCCTAGACCCGCCCCCTCGGCTTTCCTGCTTCCTAGGATAGACGCTCTGGTAGCATAGTGGCTAAAGCACTTGACTGCTAACCAGAAGGCTGGCGGTTCAAACCCACCAGCCACTCCTCGGAAGGAAGGTTGGGCAATCCTACTTCCGTAGTGATACTGCCTCGGAAACCCAAGGAGGGGTCACTATGAGTCGGGGCCGACTCGACGGCACATAACAACAGGATAGAAGCTGGAAATTGGGTCTCAGAGAGGGAACTCGAGACCTGTGGCTTTTGTGGAGCACTTCGTGTGGTCCCAGGCTAGTACCAGGCACTGCTGGGATGACGAGAGGTGTTTGAGTCCTCATCCAGGGGAACCTCGAGGTGTGAAGTGCAGACCGGAAGGAGTTGGGATCAGACAATCAGACCTAAGGCCAAGTCATTCACAGGGGTCAAAGTGGGGTTCTTTCAGAAGTCTGCAAGTCACATGCGTGACCAAGGTGGGCTGGGGGAGAGGCATGCTGAGCAGCCTCAGGGTGCATCTCAGGCATGGTTTCAACTGATCGGTGTCACCAGAGGGTGCAGCCCAGTGTGACCCGACCTTGCAGTCTTCCCTGAGAAGCTAGCATTCTGTTATTTTTTGTGGGAAATCCTTCTGGTTATTTGCCAGGCACACATCAAATTCTTGTGACTCAAAATGGCAGGCCAGACTTGCTCCACGGGCTGCCCCTTTGAGACCCCTGGCTTACATGAATACAGGTTGGAGCAAAAGAGCCCTACTCTGGGGGGTGGGCAGGGCTGAGAGCTTCCTGGAGGAAGTGGAGTTGAAGTGCAGAGGGCAGGGGCCTGAGTAAAGGGCGCTGTGTTCTGGAAGACAGTGGGGACATGGAGAAACAGGTTGGGGCCAGGACTCAGAAAGCCTTGGATTGGGGCGTTTGAATTAGATCGCGAGGCTCCTGGAATCTTTGAGAAGTTGAGAGGTGGCGGGGTCACTCTGGGAGAGGGTATAGTGTGTCAGACCAGCTCCCCAATGCCACCTGTCCCCCAGGCCGAGAGGTGAGCCCAGCCCATCAGTATGCTCTGGCCGGAGGCGTCTCCTTCCCCTTCTTCTGGCTGGCCGGTGCAGGCTCGGCTGTCTTCTGGGTCCTGGGTGAGTACAAGGTCTGGGTGGTGGGCTGGACGGTGTGGGCCGGGTGAAGACGCAAGCCCCGAGCTGTCTGTTTCTTGCAGGAGCCACCCTTGTGGTCATCGGCTCCCATGCCGCCTTTCACCAGATCGAGGCTGTGGAAGGGGAGGAGCTGCAGATGGAGCCTGTGTGAGGCGTCCTCCAGGACCTGCCAGCCTCCGGGGCCCACCGCCCCGCCCACCCCTGTTCACCCCCAGCCTGCATGGCTCTACTGCTGGGGCCAAAGGCCCCTTCCCCATCACAAGCCCAGGGAGAGAGCCCAGCTCGGGGAGTAAAGCTGCTGTGGACATCACCCCACGCTCAGTCTCCAGTGTCTTCTGTGGGTCTGGAGAGAGCACTGCTGGGGGGTCGTCAGGAGTCCAAGACAGGGCTCGGGGCATGGGGGCGGCAACAGCAATATGCAGAGCACAGGGTGGGAGATGGCGACAGGTGACCAGGAGGGAAAACATGGGGACAGTTCACCCTAAGGTGACCCTGTGCAGAGACCTGAAGACGCCAGCCGTGGATCCCTTGGAAGAAGGGCCTTCTGGACAGAGGAGGCAGCAGGTGCGAAGGCTGGGAGAGGGGTCAAAGATCAGGAGACAGGTCAAGGCCAGGAGGGCCGTGGCCGGAGCTGATGAACGAGAGGAAGAGTGGGAGTTGGAGCAGGGCTGGGTTGCGTAGGCCTGGTGTTCATAAGCATATGATAGATACTACGTAGGATTATGGGCCCTCTGATGGTGGGCCACAACACAGACACTCAGCTGAAAAGCAGAGCTCTCTGAAACGCACAGTTCCAAGCGAGACACTGCAGAGAGTTGCATCTGGGGACAGGTTAACAGCAAGTGGGGACTGTGGGAGGCGGCTTAAGCAAATGAGATGGGGATGGCACATAACAACAGGGTTTGAGGGTTCCAGGCTGAGAGCTCCTTAATGGGAGTGGTTGGGGTGTAGGCCTAATCACCAATCACCGCTACAAAAGGGAACTGGCCTCTAGGCAAGGCTTCAAAACTGGGTCAACTGGGTCAAGATGGCAATATGTGTGTATATATACATTATATATAGATGCAAAAAGGGCATGGAGGTGGCATCTTCTGACCTCCTCTAACTTCACAAGAGGAAGACAGAATCACCATCAGCAGCCCACGGCTCATTCCTACGAGGCCAGACATGCTGCCTCCCTCCAGTCTTTTACCAGTTCCGACACCAACCATCCCCCCCTCCCACGGCACTCACTACTCCTCTGCTGGGTTTGATAATTCATTGCAA
>NW_006921686.1:8155587-8157135 GCF_000298275.1 Orycteropus afer afer
TCTGCACTCGCCTGTTGTAGACATTTCAGGTAACTAGAACCACACAGTGTTTGTGCTTTTGTGCCTGGCTCCTCTCACTGCAGCATCATGTTGTCAGGTTTCATCCACATCCTAACATGTAGCAGAGCTTCGTTTCTCTTTATGTCTGAGTAATAGTCCAGCGTGTGCATGGACCACATCTTGTTCATCCATCATCTTTGATGTCAACTTGGGTTGTTTCCACCTTTTGCCTGTTGCGAATACTGCTGCAGTGGATACTGGTGGACACGCATCTGAGTCCTTGCTTTCAAGCCTTGTACTTTGCAGTTGAAGGTGAAGGCTATCTACCATGTGGGAACATAAGGACCAAAGAAAAAGATGCCTGATAGGAAAAGTGTTGTGTGCTAATGGCAGCCAAGGAGCTGATGGAGAGGGCCCAAGAAGCTACTGTAGATGGGGCTGGTCTAGGAGGAGCCCTGAGGGACTCAGGGTGTACTAAGCAGAGGAACCACAGGTGCAACGGCCTCCCAGTGGGGTTCCCCAGCCTCCCCAGCTCATGGCTCATGGCCCAAACTTACTCACCCATCACTCAGTCAGCGTGCATCTACTGAGCACCCACTGAGTACTCAGTGCTGTTCGGGAAGTCTGCCATCACATACAGTGGCCACTAGTCCTGCTGGACTGCTGAGCCTCTGGAGGGGTTGTTGTTGTTGTTGTTATGTGCCGTCGAGTCGTCTCTGACTCCTAGTGACCCTGTGCACACCAGAACGAAACTGCCTGCTCCTGTGCCAGCTTCACGATTCTTGCTATACCGGAGCCCATTGTTGCAGCCGTTGTCGATCCATCTCATTGAGGGCCTTCCCCTTCTTCGTTGACCCTCCACTTTACCAAGTATGACATCCTTCTGCCTTTACCAAGCATGGTCCCTTCTGACAACACGACTAAAGTAAGTAAGACAAAGTCTGGCCATTCTCCCATCCAAGGAACATTCCAGCTGCACTTCCTCCAGGACAGATTTGTTAGTTATGGCAGTCTATGGTATTTTCAGTATTCTTTGCCAACACCACAACTCAAAAGCATCAACTCTTCTTCGGTCTTCCTTATCCATTGTCCAGCTCTCACACACATAAGAGGCGATTGAAAATACCATGGCTTGAGTTAGGTGCACCTAAGTTTTTGGGCAATCCTACTTCCGTAGTGATACTGCCTGGGAAACCCAAGGAGGGGTCGCTATGAGTCTGGGCCGACTCGACGGCATATAACAACAACAACAAGTTTTCAAAGAGACATCTTTGCTCTTCATCACTTGAAAGAGGTCTTTTGCAGCAGATTTCTCCAATGCAAGATGTCATCTGATGTCTTGACTGCTGCTTCCAATGGTGTTCATTGAAGAACCAAGTAATATGAAATCCTTGACAATTTCAATCTTTTCTCCATTTATCATGACGCTGTTGATTGGACCAGTTGTGAGGACTTTTGTTTTCTTTACATTGAGATGTAATCCATACTGCAGACTGTAGTCTTTAATCTTCATCAGTAAGTGCTTCAAGTCATCCTCACTTTCAGCAA
>NW_006921686.1:8166007-8166861 GCF_000298275.1 Orycteropus afer afer
AGGTAACACACACCAGGGGCTGGTTATCCAGTTGGGTTAATGACATTGTGGACCAGAGAGATGTGGTGAGAGATATTGGGTGACCATTGGGTAGTTTGAGGCTCTAGACACTGAGGTCTGGTTCCTAGAAGAAATGATAGAGACTGGGGTTCTGGTGTCACTTGGAGTGACAGGCGACTGGGGTCTGGTTGAATAGTTTGGGATGCCAGAGACTAAATTGCTATGGGCTGGGTTGGGACCACAAAGACGGGTGTGGCTGTGATGATTGGGGCCAGAGATTCTGAGGTTTCTTTGTCTAGTGGGAGGTGCTGAAGACTGGGGTCCACATGTCTACTTCAGGGCATTAAAAGTTGAGATTCACTTGTAATGGCAGGGACAGGGGCTGCCGGTTCTAATTTTATGTGACAGGGACTAAGACCCCAGGACCTAGCTTAGAGTGACAGAGATTAGGGAACTGAGTTTTGGGTGACAGACGAGGGGACTACTTGTCTAGTTTGTGAGGACACAGGTTAGGGATTGGTTGTCCAGTTTGGATGAAATGACTGAATTCCAGGGTTTAGTTTAGGGTGACATAGAATGGAAGTTTGCTTGTCTAGTTTGGGGTGTGTGGAGCTTAGGGTGTGGTTTTATCGTTTCAGATGACAGACTGGGGTCTGGTTGTCTGTATTAAGGTTAAAGGGACCATGAGTCCAGGTCTGTAGTTTGAGGTGACTTAAAAACTTATTTTTTTTTTTTATTTTTATTGTGATTTGAGTGAAAGTTTACAGAGCAAATTCATTTTCCATATAATAATTCACACATACTTTGTCTCATGACATTGACTGCAATTTACCACAATGCAACAGCTCCCCTCC
>NW_006921686.1:8168371-8184164 GCF_000298275.1 Orycteropus afer afer
AGATGAATTTGCTCTGAAAACTTTCACCCAAATTGCAATAAAACTAAAAATAAAAATAAAAAAAAGAGGCAGACTAGACTAGATAGGACAAGATGGGACAAGATGCCAAGTGCTATGCTCTGGGGTGACATAGGGCACAGAGTCTCCCAGTTCCAGGTGATTAGAACTCCCTGTCCCTCGGTCCTGGGGCCAGTTTGTTACAAGAAAAGTGATTTGGGCTTAAGGTGACAGACATCATGAGGTCCGTCATAAAGTGTCGGATGATAACGTTGGAGTTCTCATTCTCTGTTTGAGTATTTGAGGATGACAGGATAGGAGTGACTGAGATTGGGGGGTCCTAGTTTTAAGGAATCCCATGGGGGTCTGTAAATGACAGAGAGTAGGGATGTCTTGCTACTGGGGTTTAGGTAGTCTACTTTGAGGTGACAGATGGCAAGTCTAGCTGTCTATTTTGGGGAAACAAACTGGGAATCCATTGGCCTCATAGGGGTAACATAAGGTTGTGGAGACTGTTTATGATTTCATACTGAAGATCTGAGGTGGCTGTGACTGGAGGTCTGGGGGTCTGGGGGTCTAGGGGTCTACTTTCATATGATGGAGACTAAGGTCCCAGAGCCTAGTTTGAAGTGTTAGACCAGGAATCTTGCTGGGTAGTGGGAGGCAACTTGGGGGGCACTGACCTGCTTGGGGGACAGAGACTTGGGGTGTGGTTGGAGCAGTTTAGGGTGATGAGACAGAGGGTCTCTTTGTTGAGTTTGGGGTGTGTCTTAGTTTCAGAGGGCTGCTATGACAAAAGACCAGAAAGTGGGAAACATTAAAAAATAGAAGTTAATTTCCTCGTTGTTTTGGAGATCTCCGGTGCAGAGCACTGGCTCTGGGAGAGGGCCCTTCCTAGCTGGTAGCTGTGGGTGTTCCTTGCCTTTCCTTGGCTTACAGACAGTCCCTCACATGGTCTTGAACCCACTCACAGGTGGCTCGGAAGAAAGTCCTGGTGAGAAGCTTCCAGAAGGCCACAGCCTTGAAATCACTGTGGAACATGGTTCTACTCTGCCATGATGGGGCCACCATGAGTCGCCATCACCTCAATGGCACCTGTTCGGTTCTTTCCTTGATTAATTTAGAGTTGACTGAGGTTTGGGGCCCAAATCCCTAGTTTGGGGATCACTGAGCCTGAGTATCCCAGACCCTGGTTTTGGGGTTATCTGAGGCTAGAGATTAGATGCTGAGTTGGTAGACTCAGATGCATACATATATATATATATTTTTTTTTAATTGTGATTTGGGTGAAAGTTTACAGAGCAAATTCACTTTCCATACAGCAGTTCACACACACATTGTCTCATGACATTGACCACAATTTACCCCATTGCAACAGCTCCCCTCCTACTTCCTCCCCATAGTTACCTCTTCCCTGTGTCCATCCCTCCATGCACTCCTGCCCCCTGAGCTGTCTCCCTGTGCATAAACAGCCCTTCTTTCTCCCATGATTGTTCTCTCCAAGGAGTCTATCTACCTCAGGTGCATGTTCAACTCTTATGCCTGTCTATTGTTTGGCTGGAAGCCATCTGTGTGGGTTCAATTCCAGACCTGAAGGGCAGCTAGGGGCCATAGTCTCAGTGGTTCCACTAGGCTCTTTCGGACCAGCAAACCTGGTCCCCCACCCCTTTTTTTTTCTCTAAATGATTTTGAGTTTTGTTCCACGTTGTTCTCCTTCTCTGTCCAGGATCTCCTACATAGTTTCCCCTCTGAGTAGTCGACAGTGGTAGCCAGGCACCATCTAGTTCTTCTGGTCTCATAGTTGTATAGGCTAAGTCAGATGAATATTTTGGGAGTGACTTGCTGTGGCTTTACTGACTGTAGGGTCCTGAAGGTTAATTCAGGAGTGAGAGACTGTGGGCTTGTATTCAAAATTGAGGACTGATTTGGACTGGGCCCTTAAATGCCAAATTAAAGTGACTCACCATGATGTCTAGATGAGCATTCCTGAGGTTGGAGGCCAAGAGCCCTAGTTTTAGGGTGACTGAATTTTGGGGTTAGATTCTAAGATGCTCTGGTTTATGGGTGGCTGATGCAAACCACTCAGATGTCCAGTTTACGGGTGACTAATATGGGCCACCCAGATGTTCAAGTTGGGATAACACATTGGGAATTCAAATACCAGGTTTTGGGGTGACATCTGGGGCCCCTGTTATGGATTTAATTGTTCCCTTCAATAAAATATGTTGAAATCCCATCCCTGGTACTGTGAACATGACCTTGTTTAGAAATGAGGGTCTTTGAAGATGTTATCAGTTAAGTTTACATGAGGCCATACTGGAGGGTGGGCTCTAATCCTTTATAAAGGGACAGAGGACGACGGTAGAGACAGGACTGGAGAGAAGCATCCACAAGGACTGCAGGGGACCACCAGAAGCTTGGGAAAGGCGGGGAGGACCCTCCCCATGGGCCCTCGGAGAGGACGTGGCCGTCCTGGCACCCTTCACCTCCAGAACTGTGAGAAAATAAATTTCCGCTGTTTTAAACCACACTTTGTGACTTTATTACAGCAGCCCAGAAGTCAAGGCTTGGGGGTGGCCACCTGATGACTCACAGGCCTCCCTTGGGGAGTTTGTCATTGTTGAGTCTCAGAAGCCTAGTTTTGAGGGACATTAGAGAGGTGGGAACTGGATGCTTAGTTTAAAAAAATTCACTGCCGTCAAACTGGTTCCGACTCATAGCGGCCCCTCCTTGGGTTTCCGAGGCAGTATCTCTATGGAAGTAGATTGCCCAACCTTCCTCCAAGGAGTGGCTGGTGGGTATGAACTGCCAGCCTTCTGGTTAGCAGTCAGATGCCTTAGGCACTATACCACCAGAGGTCCTAGGATACTTAGTTTTGGGACCACTAATTTTATGGGGTCCTGATATTTACATATAATCTGGGGCTAAGCCTCAAGGCCTGAGGAACTATTAAACTGGTTGTCAAAATACCTATGTTAGGTCACCAATAATTGGGTCGTGATGCAAGGTTTGGCGGGGGTGATAGAGACATACTTGACTAGTTTCAGGGGGACTGAATGAGGGTTCCTCATCTGGATTTTGTGGAAACTGGGTCTGGGGGTTTGGGGGAATTTTAAGCTACTTGGGGCCCATACCCCAATTTTGAACTAGTTGAGTCTGGGGGTGTAGTTGTGAAGCTTGAGGGTAACAGGATCCTAAATGCCAGTTTAGGGGTAACCAAATTCCAGTTTCTTTTCTTTTTTGCACTTTGAGTGTGACTGTGAATGGGGGGCACATACTGAGCAGGGGTGAGGGCAGTTAGGACTCCATTTGTCCAGATTGTAAATGATTTACCCTGGGGGGTCCTGATGTTTCTTTGGGGTTCAACAAAGAAAGCATAGTTTAAGTGTACTACTGCTGGGGCCCCTGGGCCCTAAATTCTGGGTGACCAAGTGCAGGAATAAATGCCTAGTTTCAGGGTGACTTGTTGAGTTACTGATTCTTATTTGGGAGTGACCCATTTCCCTTTTTCTAGCTCTGAGGTGTGGTGGTGAAGGCATTTGGCTGCTAATCAAAAGGTCAGTGGTTCAAACCCGCCAGCTGCTTCGGGGAAGAAAAATGAGGCAGTCTGCTTCCCTAAAGATTTACAGCCTTGGAAACCCATTGGGGATCACTATAAGCCAGAATCTACTTGATGGCAGTGAGTTTGTTCTTTGTTTAGGAGTATCTTAGGCTGGGGACTTTATTTGGGGGTGAAGGGGGTACAGAATCCTCATTTTGGGGTGTCTGGGTTGGGATCCAGTTCTTGATATTTCTTAGTCTGGCTACACTGATGCGGTCTGGGGTGGCCAAGCCTTAAGGCCTGGGTTTGATCCTGAGGTCTCCAGTCTGCTGGGGTGTGGGGTATTTCTGAGTGAGAGCGGAGTTTGTGGGGGCGGAGCTCACATGCCTGGTTTGTGGGTGTCTAAGTGCCTCTTTAGGGGGAATCTGAGAACTGGGCCCCAAAGTCCTGGAGACCTGATCCCCAGATCTGGGGAGCCCAGCTCCACCTCTGCTCCCCCAAGACTGGGCCCCCCTCCGTGGGGGCCTTCAGGGAGATGGTCCATTTTGGTGAGGAATGCCTCGGGGGGTCACACGCCTGCAATACGGGGTTCTGGCGGGGACTGAGGGGTCCTGGCGGGAGGGGGGTGGTGTGCGCCGCGGCGCGGAGCCTGGCTTTGACTCCCGGGGCCGGCTGCGGCAGGGGTTCCCGCGGGAAGCGGAGCGCGGCGGGGCGGCCGGCGGCGGGAGGGCGAGCGCCGGAGTGACAGCAGAGGAAGAAAAATGGCCCGAGAAATCAGAGCGGACGCGCGAGGGGCGCGGGTCCGGGAGCGGGCGGCGGTGGCGGCGGGCGGGGGCCGCGCCTGGGCCTCGAGGGACGCCGCCCGCGCGCCTTCCCGGGCCCCCACCCTGGAGAGGCCCAGGCCGGGCCGGTGATCCGACCCCCTCCCTAATCTCAAAGCTGCGTCCCCGCAGGTTCCAGTCCCCACCCGTCCCCCTCCCTCCAGGAACTTCTGGTAACTTTCTCCACCTTGTAAGCTCCCCACCCCCGTCCTCCTCTCCCCCGCCGCCTGCTTTCTATTCTCGTCGCCAACGTTCTAAACTCCATCTCCTCTCCCAAGCCCCCTCCCTCTCCACGCCCCAGACTCCCCCCTTTTCTAACCCTGTCCCCGCATCCCAACTCCCTCTTTCTTGGGTCTCAGCACCCCCACCTCCGTCCCCTCCAAAGGCTCCAAGCGGAAATGGGGCGCGCGGCGGCGGGGGAGGGGCGGGGCGGGGGCGGCAGCCAATGGAGCGGGAAGCAGGACAAATGAGGCCCGGCCCGCGCGGCCGACAGGCCCCTCCATCTTCCCATTAGCGCCTAATGGCCCCCCCGCCGCCGCCTGATGAAGATTTATCGGCTCCGGAACCCCCGGCCCGCCCCCGCCCCCGGCCTCCCCCGCGCCGGCCGGGCCTCCCTGCGCCCTGGGCCGCCACCTGATGAAGCTGTCAGGGCGGCGGGAGGGGCTGCGGAGCCGAGCGCGGTGGCCCCGCGCAGAGACCCAGCGAGACAGCGGGGCAGAGACGCGGGGGGCGAGAGACCAGAGAGACACAGAGTCACACGCCCTGGGAGGGGCTCAGGGAAGGGTCTGATCCCCAGCCTCGGGGCCCCCCAACACTGAATCCGCCCTTGCTGCTGTGCCCCAAGAGCCTGGGACGCGAGTGGGAGTGGGGGGCTCCGGCCGAGGCGGAGCCAGTCAAGGTCTTGGGGGCCCTGAGTGGGCAGCTGGAGCTGGGGGTCTGGAAATGTGGGTCGGAGGGAGAAGTGAACTCAAGGTCCGAACTTCCGGGTCCTGACGGAGGAGAAGGCTGGGGGGCCCGGACTCCTGGGCCTGAGGGGGGCAGGGGGCTGCGGGCCCCGGACTCCTGGGTCCGAGGGAGCAGGGGGCTGCTGGGGCTCGAAGTTCAGGTTCCTGGAGCAGGAGGGTATTGCGGGGCCTGGGGTCCTGGGTCTGCAGAAGGAGGGGGCTCCCCCCCGGACTCCTGGGCTCTGGGCTGGGAGCCTGACTTTGGGGGGGTGTCGGGAGGCGTCTGATTGATTTCTGTTTACCGGCTGTCCCCGCGGGCGGAAGAGCGAATCGCGCCCCATCCATCAACAGGCTCGCAGCCTCCCTAATAAAAACATTTTACTCCTAAATGATCTCGAACTAATTAACTCAAAGTGTTAATTAAAGTTTGCGCAGACAGCATTGTCATCAGGGAGGGCGGTGGATCCATCTTCCTGAGAGAGACCGGGCTTGGGGGGGCCTCTGGGGAAGGAGGCAGCGCTCCCCGCCCCTCGCGCCGCGGCCGGCCCACCGCTCGGCCCGCTCTTCCAGCCGCGCCCCTCCCTTCTCTCCCACCTGTCCTTGCTCTCTGAGGTCTGCTCTCTTGACTCCCGCCTGCTGTCTTCGATCTGACGCTGACTCGGTGCTTCTCGGTTCCTGTGTCTCTCTCGCTGTCTCTTGCTATCTCTTGCCAGAGAGCTATCTCTTACGTTGTTTCAGCAGAGCGTCTATCTAGGCGGCTCCGTGGGCATCCGGGTCGTGTGTCCGGACACCTGTGTGTGGCAGGGGTGCATAAGCACATACATGTGTCAGACGGTACTGTGTGAAAATGGGAGTCAGAGGGTACATGTGTGGACCTGTGTGAGAAAGTACCGTGTAGATTGTCAGAGGGCATGTGTGTGGACATGGGTGTCAGATGGTACAGCTGTGGACACGTGTACCAGAGTGTACATGTGTGTTTGAGTGCAGGGCTATGTGTGGATGCATGTATGTTAGAGGCGTATGTGTGGACTCATGTATGTTAGAGGCATGTGTGTGGACATGAATGTGTCAGGATTTGTGGGTGCACACATATTTTGATCCCACAGGTACATATTTGGGTGTACTTGTGTGTGGATACATATGTGTGTGGATATATGTGTGGACAAGTTTGTGCCAGAGTTTGTGTGTGGACACGTATGTGTGAGCCCAGTGGCATGTGTGTGAGTATGTCTGGCAAGGATACATGTGTAGACACGTGTGTCAGTGTTTGTGTGGGCTTCAGGGCATATGTGTACAGGCATGTGTGTGTGTGTGTGTGGCCACTGTTGACAGGCAGACTATGGGACTCTACCAGAGTGTCTGCAGCCCTGACACTGTTTGAGGGCCTCTGGGGGCTCCTGGGGACAGAGCCCGGGTGCCCTTCCGGTCTCTGCCCCACATTGAATCCCATCACCTACCAGGCACAGGGCAGGCAGGGCAGGCAGACGTAGCAGGGGCCAAAGGCTCGCTGGTGACCAGGCTTGAACTTGGCTGCTCTCAGGTGAACTCCGTCTGCCCCCAGCCAGGCCTCCCCCTCATGCTCTTTCTCAGCCCACCTCTCCTTCCCCCTCCTCCACAGCCAGCGGGGCCAGGGAGCTGGGGCCGGGACAGGCCACCAGGCCATGGGCATCAGTGGGGTGGCTGGCTGGGCGGCCCCGGTGTGTGAGCTCATACATCAGGGCTGACAGGCTCCGAAAGCCCCGGAATTAAAACCTAAATCGAATATTGATCACCCGCTCAGGCCGTGGTGCCCACGACGCCCCCCCCAAGCTCCCGCACTCTTGCTCCCTGCTCCCCTACTCCCCTGCTCTCTGCATTGTCACCGTCACCGTCACCGCTGTCCCTCTCTGTCTGTCTAGCCTCCCAGCTTCTCCCAGCCGGGGCCCCATTCTCCAGAGGAGGACTCATCCCTGACCTTAGCCAGTGCCTTCTCAGCCAGAGACTAAGAGACACCCAGAGACTGAGAGATCAAGAGACACGCAGACACTGAGGCTCCAAACAGACCCAGACCCAGAGATAGTTAAACACAGAATTGCAGCCAGACCCAGGGCAAGTGACACATGGACGCAAATCCAGGCAAACAGACAGACAGACAGACACAGGTACACAGAGACCCACAGAGACACACAAAGTTATACAGTCACACACAGAAAGTCACAGAGACAGACACACGCAAATAGGACAGACGAGGCACACACAGAGAAAGATCCACCAGACGTAGGATGGCACACGGACATTTACAGGCCCACAGAGTCCCAGGCACACACAGGGCCACTCGGGTTGGGGGCAAGGCGGCAGCTAGATGGAGACACACAGGAAAAGAGGCAGGCACAGTCACAAAGCACCTTACACCAACCCAGAGGGAGACAGAAAGACAGACACTAAGCCTGGGGATGGCAGAGAACAACACATACACACTCCATGTCCCCCCAGTTCCTTTCTGCCCAGCTAAGGGCTAGACCCCCCGACTCAGCCCCTAGACTCCACCCCCAGCCCTGGATCCGGAGCCCAGGGCGGGCCCCCTGCACAGGGAGGAGGCTTCCAGCCCCCATCCCTCTCCAGCACTGAGCAACCCCCTCCTCATCCCACTGGCTGGATCCAAGAACGGAGCTGCGGAGGTGGAGGGCCAAAACGGCTCCGCACTCAGAGTGGGGCAGGGACACGGCCAAGGTCATGACTCCCGAGTCTGGCCAGGGATCAGGGATCGGAGGTCTCTGTCTCTGAGACCACCTGTGGGATCGAGGGCAGACAGCGAGAAGAACTTCCCTAGGCCCTGTGCGCTGGGGCGGGCGGAGCGGCCAGGGGCTCTGCCCCAGCCCCCACCCCGCCCCGGGCTCCCGGGCTCCCGGGCTGGGGCGGGCGGCGGCGGAGGCGGGCGGTGGCGGCTGCCGGGGAGAAGATGAATCTTTCATGAGTGATTTGCGGCCGCCTCTTCTCGTCCCGTGTTGTTTAATGTTTCAATTTGGGCGAAAGCAAAACATTCAATCAGGCGGATTAAGTGCGTAATGCGTCTCATCGCTCAATCTGTCGCCTCCGCCGGGCAGCCCGCCGGGTGGGGGGGGCTGGGAGGGGGTGGTGTGTAGAGACCCCGGCTGCGGGGGGAAGTGCGGTCCCCAGCTCCTCTCCTGAGAGTTGCACCTCCTTGGGACGCCCCTCAGGCTGGGACATCCTGCTCCCCAACACACACACCACCGGGACTGACCCCAGTCTTCCCTGAAGGCAGGCCCAGCCTCCCCTCCTCCCCACATACCACTCTCCCTCAGGGTTGCCACCTACCTGGCTGTTTGCACCCTTGTTCCTCTAATCCTCTGCCCACCTGCCTCCTGTGGTCTGCTTGTCTGTCTGTGTCCACCTGTCCTTCTCTGTCCATCTATTTCCTGTCTTTCTGCATGTGCCTACCTGTTTCTGTCTCTCTGTCCAAGAGGATCCACCCATCTCTATCTGTCTGCCTGTCTGTGTCCACCTGTCTGTCGTGTCTGTTTCCTTGGTTTTGTCTCTCTTTTTCTGTAGATCCACAACTGCCCTTCGACCTCCTTCTGTCTCTGATACTTTGTGTACCCAAGTCTCACGGCCCAGGTCCTCTCTGACCAATAACAGGGCCTTCACGGTCCTTACCCTCTGCCACTGTCTTTGTGCAGATCCCTCTCTGTCCCCCTTTTCCCTCTCTCATTCTGTGTCTGTCTCTGTGCCCCCATCTCTTTGTCTTCACTAGGCTCTCAGTCCCCTCTCTGACCTCTGTCCGTCCATCTGCCCACTACCCTGTTCCTTATTCATCTCTGTCCTGTGTCCACCTGTCTCTCTATCCACTTCCCTCCATCTCTCTCTGTCTCTCGCTCTCTCTGTCCCCCTGCCTCTGCCCTGCCCTTCTGGCTTTCCCCCCCATGTTTCTTGGCCTGTCAGCTCCCAGACCCTAGGCTGGCCTATCCTCCATGTCCGCTAGGGGGCAGCATGCCCAGGCTTTTCTGACAGGAGGCGGATCAGGGTGGCTGTAGAGGTTCCCAGCTAGTCCCATTGCCTGTCTGCAGACCACCACACTCAAGAAATGTCCGGGCCCTGTCTCCTCCTCCCTCAGACCCAGGAGCCCTGGTCTCTAGCCTCCTCCTCCCTGAGAACCAGGAGTCAGTCCTGGTCCTCAGCCCCCCCCCCACTTCCCTCAGACCCAGAAGTCCTAGTCCCGGCCCCCCCTCCCTCAGATCTTCCAGGAGTCTAGGCCCCAGCCCACTTCTCCCTGGGACCTAGAAGTCAGGCCCCTAATTCCTTTCTCTCTCTCTCTGAACCCGGGGGTCCTAGCCTCCAGCCCCCTCCCCCCTCTTGTCCTCCCAGGCAGCCTGTGACCTGCCCGAGGATAAATGGAGTCCTCAGTTGTGGAACTGACAGGCACTAACCAGAAAGGTTGTCACCACTGCCTGCCACTGAGACCCATGGGGCTGTAAGGCCAGGGACCCACAGCGTGTGGACACGCAGGGATGGATTCCAGGAGACACAAAGTGACCAGAGTCAGTCCTGACAGAGCAACACACATACACTGCAGTTAACACACATGCATTTCAGAAGTCAGCCCCACGCACGGGGACACACGCACACAGTTAGGTCCGGGAAAGACGGCAGTGGCCACAGCTCCGTGCCACACATGCAGGAACACACGCACAAACACCCACCCCGGGCCACAACGCAGTCAGACCCGAGCCCTGCAACTCAGAGCTCAAGGATACACCACACTCACAGTCACACTGTGTCCAAGCCCAGCCCTGCAGTTAGGACCACTTGTCTCTCTTTCTCTCTCTCTCTCACACACACATACACACATTGAGCCCTTTTTGGGTGACTTTGGGGGACAGCATGGGAAGGGCAGGAGGATCTCCCCAGATGCCCTCTCTGTCTCTGCCCTCCCACACTCTCCCCAGGATCCCTAGCCTCTGCCCTGCGGCTCGGTGCCTTCCCCTCTCCCCGCCCCCCAGCTCAGCAGCCTCACTCTCCGCTCACCTTCCCTCAGCCCCTCCACCTCCCCCAGCATGTCTCTCCCCAGCTCCCTAAGTTTCTCTCTGTGTCCCCTCCGTGGGCTGTCAGCTCTCCCGCCTGTTCCTCCACCCTTCCCAGAGTTGCCTCTGCCCATTTCTTTGGGCATCTGTGGCTTGAGATATGCTTGGTTCGCTCGCGCTCTCTCTCTCTCTCTCTCTCTCTCTCTCTCTCTCTCTCTCTCTCGGTTGGTCACGCTTTCCGTATCTCGGCCTCTCTCTCCCGCTGCCACCCAGTCTCTCTGTCTCCAAGTCTCTTTCCCAGTGTCTCTCAGTCTCTGCCTCTCTCTCAGTCTGTCTCTGTGTCTCTGTGCCTCTGCCCCTCTCTCCATCTGGGCCTCTCTCGCGGTCTGCCCCTCTCTCGTCTCTCTGTCTCTGTCTCACTGTCCATCCATCTCCCTCTCCCTCCCTGCCCCTCCCTCCCTCCCCCTCTGTCTCACTCTTCGCCTCTCTCTTTTCTCTCTCAAGTGTTTTCAATTTTATTCTGAGTGGAATTAACTACCCCTGATGTCAAATTGCCGCCGAAATCGATAATAATATCTTTACAAAAGAGGATATTCTTCTCTCGGAGAACGGCCTCTGAAAAATGGAAAATTTAGTCGAAATTGATTCATTACTTGACACTTTATAGAACGGCTGCGTATTGATCGCACCTGTCATGTCCCATCTCCCCTAATCGAAGCTGAAGGCCGGCTACGATGCCTGCTATTTTTCATAATTCCACCGCAGCCGACAGCTCCACAAACACCACCCGCTCACTCAGCCTCCGCCTCCCCGCGCCGGCCGCCACCGCGCGCCCTCGGCCTGGCCCTGGCCTCGCCGGCCGCGCCTGCACGTCCATCCTCCGTCCATCTGTCCACCAATTTCCCGGGACACCCGCTCTCTGTCCTCCCCCTCATACGTGCCCACTCTCCCCTGCTATCTGCCTGTCCTCCGGGCTCCAACCCCAGACCTAAGTCTGTCTGTCTGTCCTTCAGCTGGGACACCCTCCCCCCTCGCCCCTCCCTCTGTCCATCGGTCATCCCAGCTCCTCCTTTGCCTAGAAATTCCCCTCCTTATCCATGACTCCCCTGCCCCCATGTGCATATCCTGGGTGGCTGGGTGCCTCCCTCTGCTCTCCTGTGGTTCCCATCTGCCCGTGTGGCTGGCTGCCTGTCTCCCCCACAGTTGGGCTATCCTTTCTCCCCTACCTTAATCCTTCCACCACCTTCCAGGGTCTCTCTCAGTCTGTCTGTCTTCTATAAGGTGTGGAGGGTTCATGCCACCCGTCTTCGACCCCTCCCCTAACAGACTTCCTGTCCCTCAGTCCCCTATGATTGTCCCCAACATCCAGGGCCAATCCCCCACCCCAACCCCACACTCCTTCAGCAATCTCCCAAGGAGCCCTTCTCCCTGAACCCCTTGGTCTTCATTTCTTATCTCCCTCCCTTCCTCTCTGCCTCCCTAGCCCTCCCAGTGGTGGACTCTGCCCTGGGGGGAGACTGGGGGGGTGAGTCAGACACAGGCTCCACCCACAGCAGTCTGGAGTCTGGAGTCTGGAGGGCAGCCAAGCAGGCCCGCGCCCCCACCCCATCCCCCCCCCCCCCCCCCCGCCCTCAGCCCATCAGTGGTCAGACTCTGCCCAGAAAGTGCAGGGGGACTAGCTGAGGGTGGGGTGGAACGGTGGTGTCTGAGGACCAAGAGCTGAATCAGGCACTGTCCTTGTCCACAGCAAGCTCAGAGTCTAGTGAGGGGGCACACGGCTGGTAAGGTAGCCTAGTCAGGAACACAGACCCCCACACACACATACACACACACGTACTTTAACACTAACTGGTAGGCAAGTGACTTCACCTCTCTGCGCCTCAGTTTGTGCCTCAGTAAAATGGGGATGGTGTGGATGATAGTGCCGACCTCCTAGAGTTGGGCAAATTAAATGAATTCCTCCAGGCATTGCCTTCAGCTGGGGCCTGGCCCCCAGCAATGCCATTTAAGTGTTAATTGTCACGACTGTTGTAGTGCCAGCCGAGTTCAGTCCTCCCCCAACCCCTGTTGTCCATCAGAGAGGACTGTGGGGCAGGGCTTCGGGAGGAGGGCAACTGGGATTCTGGGGAGCTGTGGGGAGCAGGGGGAAGAAGAGGAATTCTCGGGGTGAGGGGCTCGGCCTCCACCTACCCTCCTTTCACCTCCAGTCACCTTTAGTGGTGTCAGCTGGAAGGTGCTTTCCAGCGTGTTGAAAACAATTTAAAGGGTGTTGCAGATGCCCTTGGGTTCTGGCCCTCACAGAGGGGGTCCTCTCACCCCTAGGGGATTTAAAAAGTCTCTCACGGATGTTACAGACCTCAGAGGCGTCCTCCTTCAAGGGCAGTAAATTGAGTCTGTTGGGTGTTACAGGCTGGTGAGAGGTTCTCTCTTTCTTCAAGAAAGCATGAGTACCCCAAGGGTGTTCTCTTTCTCCATGGGGAGTTAACAACAGGCTCAAGCAATGTAGCCTCCTGGGGGCATTAACTAAAGCTTAATGATCCCTGTCCTTTGAGACTCTTTCCTCAGTCAAGTAGGTGTTGGCATTGTGGCTAACGAGTGGATCTACAGCAGCCCTCCTCCCAGTGCTTGACAGCCAGAAGGCTCACTTCCGTTGAGGACCTACTGTGTGCCTCACTTGACACTGCACACTCTGAGGTCTGCCGCCGTTTCCTTTACCCTCTGGACAACCTGGTGCTCAGAGAGGGGATATGAGTAGCCTGGAGGTGCACAGCCCAGTAGGTGTTACAGACGTCAGGAAGGCGGCTCTGTTTAGGGCATTCTGAACAGACAGATGAGTGTTGTCATATCCTCATGGGTTCAATGTACAATCTAATGGGTCCTGACCACCAAGTTCACGAGTACTCTCCTTGGGAGTCCTCTGTACCCTCTTCTGAGCACTGGAAGCCCCCCAAAGGTATGATACACAATCTCATGGGTGTTTGTGCCTCTCTGGTGACGCGTTCATCTCTCTGGAGGCAGGGCTTTAGAGATGAAAAATGGTAATGCCCTCTGGACTGATAGTCTTTGCTGTCTTGTGGGTGCCACTAACACTTCAAAGATGTCCCTTTTTTTTGGATGAGTACAGTGTACAGTGTAATAAACGGTATTTTCCAGAGGGTGTTCTGTCTTCCTGAAGGGTCTTATGCAGTCAATGAATTCTTGCTTCTCTGGAGGTGTTCTTCGCAGGAGTCCTCTTGCACATTCAATGCCCGTGAAAGACATTGTAGTTGGTGTTCTCCATGCCCTGGTGGTGGTCAAGTTCTCCTGAAGAGGGTTGCATGCAGGCAAAGGGATCACAGCCACCTACAGGGTGCAGTCTCTCTCTCCCAGAAGGTGTCACATGCAACCAAAGGAGTCCTAGCCCACAGAGGGTGTTCCGTCCCTCCCGGACGTTTGGAGTGTCCACAGGAAAGACACTGGGAGGGTGGCAGCTGCAGTTTGGTGGATCCTGGAGATTGTCTGGCTGGTAGCTGTATCCATGTACAGCTCAGGGGTTGTTGTAAGCACCCAGAGGGTTATGGCTCTGCTAGGGAGTCTTAGGGAGCTCTGGTGGCATACTGCCTAAGGCACTTGACTGCTAACCAGAAGGCTGGGTGTTCAAACCCACCAGCCACTCCTCGGAAGGAAGGTTGGGCAATCTACTTCTGTAGTGATACCGCCTCAGAAACCGAAGGAGGGGTCGCTATGAGTCGGATCCAACTCGATGGGACGTAACAACAACAACAACAACAGGGAGTCTTAAACACAACCTCGTGACATGGTACAGATGCCCAAGGCAATAGTCTCCTGCCGGCTCCTTGAAAGAATGTGTCCATGTAGTCTAATGAGACAAGCACAGAAGCCCTAGTTTTCTAGAGGAATATTTAACACGTTAAAGATGACGGTTATTGAGAAGGGATGCTCACAGCAAACGTGTTTATCGGGTGCTTGGCATGATGCCAGAAGTGCAACGCCTGCCCTGCTGCTGAGTCTTCCAATTAGAAGATAGCTGTCATTATTGCCCCATTTTGCAGATGAGAAAAGGGAGGCTTAAGGATGTTCAACGTGACTTGCTGAGCGGTGAGTGTGAGGGTGGAACTGGAGCCTGTCCTCAGGGCTGAATTTCTCTTCCATCCCACCAGCACTAGAGTCTCGGTGACAGTTGGGGTGGGGGGGTTGGTGCATAGGGCCAGTGATCACCCTACAGCGCTGCTAGGCCACAGCGTAGCCACTGGGGGGCTGTCCTGTTGTCCTGAAATTGACTTTACCTTCTTGAGGTAGAAGACTGCAGGGGCTGCGTGGAGAACTGCAGATCACCCAGAAGGGGCACTGGGGTTTGGGGGTGGAGCCAGACCTGAGAGACAGATATGGGGGTGGGGGGGCGGCAAGGGGGAGAGAGTAAGGGTGGGGGGAAGGGGGCAAGGCAGGGAGTAATACCAGGTGGAGAGGTGAGGTGGAGGGTCAGCCTGGGCCAGGAGGCCTGGGAAGGGAGGGGAGACTGGGGTCCGGGGGCTGCTGCTCCTAGGACCCTGATGTTGGGTGATGTTTATTTACTTGGTATTTCAAAGGAAGCAGAACTGGCTGGACTGGGCCCATCCCTGAACTGCAGGGGTGTGTGTTCACACCTGTGACCACGTGGGCCTGTAAGAGAAGGTGTCAGAGTGTCGCACTGGGCTCTGTCCGTGGGTGGGTGTGTTGAGACATGCCCTGTTCACATGCTTGTGTGGGGGGTGTATTATTGTGTGTCAGTGAGGGTTTGTCTGTACAAGCCATGTGTCATGGTGTGGAGTGTAGCTGTATGTAGTGTGGATCTGTGTGTCTGGGTATTTGGTGTATCCGATCTGTGGATCCGTGGATCAAGGAGAGGCTGTGGATCACAGTGGGTCTGTGTATGCAGGCTGTGTGTCCTTTTGTTTGTGATGTGCCTCTCTGTGTGTGTGTCCACGGGTCTGTTTCCTTTCTCTGTATTACCAGATCCATGTGCATCTGTGTGTCTCTGTGTACGGCCTCATGTCCACGTGCCCACGAGTCCGTGTGTCCAGTGTCAATGTGTGTGTCCCCACCATCTGTGTTATTGTAGCCATGTGTCCTTAAGGCCCTGTGGGAAGGTTGCGTGTGACGGTGTCTGCTATCCAAACTGTGTGTCTGCAGTGTGCCAGCGGGTCCGTGTCAGTCCCGGTTCGGTTTGGTGTGTCCAGCCAGGGTCCTGACCAAGTAGCTGCTACCTTCACGTCGCGCCTGTCCGTCTGTCCGTCCGTCCGCGCGTCCCGCGGGGAGGTGGGGACGAGAGGGCAAGAGGAGGGGCGCTCGCCACCTCTGCACCCACCCCCGCCCCCCACCCCCACTCCCTCAGTCCCGGGATCGAACCTTATTTAGAGTCGCGATTCGACATCTGTTTTCAAATTTGATCAGCTCTGAACTTTATTTTCCGAGTTTGAGGAAAATTATATTCCA
>NW_006921686.1:8184459-8200171 GCF_000298275.1 Orycteropus afer afer
TCTGGGTCCCTCTTGGCGCGGTTCAGTGTCCGCGTCTCTCTGCGTCTCCCTGTCCCTCTATCTCTGTCCGTGTCTCTGTCCCTGCGCCCCTCTCGGTCACCGTCGCTCGGGGACCCCCGCTCCCCGCGCGCGCCCTCCCGCTGGCCGCAGCTCCCCGGGCTCCGGGCACCTCCCGCGCCCCGTCCCCGCGCCGGGAGCCCCTCCCCAGGACGCCGCCGCGGCGGCCATGGCTGCGGGGTCCGAACTTTAAACACTTCTCCCCGGAGCACAGCGGACCGGCCAAGCCGGGAAAAGTGAGTGAGCGCCGCGGGCCGCGCAGGGGCGGGGATGGGGGGCGGGGATTGCTGCCCGAGGCGGGGGCCGGGGCGCCCAGGTGGTCCCCGGAGGCGGTCGGCCGGGCGCCCGGAGTCCCGAGGCGGGAGGGCGGCGGCGGGGGTCGCTGAGGGAGCCGGGGAGCCCACGCGGGGTAGGCGGGAGGGGTCGAGGGCTGGAGGCGCGGCCGCAGGGCCGGGTTCGAGCCTGAGAGGTGGGCGAGGGACGAGGACGCGGGCGGTGACAGACTGCGGTCTGCCTACTTGGGCTTGGGGGCTGGCGGGCCGGCCTGAAGGCGGGTCCGGATATCTGGGACTGGAGTATGGTAGTGTTTGGAGGTGAAAGGGTAAGGCTTGAGTATTTGGGGCCTTAGGGCTCAGAGGCTGGAGACTGGATAGTAGGGGCTGAAGATTCAGCTCTTAGGGGCTGGGAGCTATTAGGGGCTGAGGATGAGGGTTGAGCGGAGGTGGACATTTGGGACCCAGAGTCAGTTTAGGGGTTCGGGTGTGGGGGCTGGGAGGTCTGGATTTGGAGCTGGAGTTCAAGGCTGATGGTCTTCACCTTTGGATTGGGATATCTGGGGTCTGGACGCTTGGGGTCTAGAAATCTGGCATGCAGGGTCCCAGGGGCTGTGGGAAGGGCATTTGGGCCAGGTGTAGGGTCTGCACGCCCTGGGGCTGGCTGGAGTGCAAGCCAGGCTCTGGCCTTCACTGGGCAGTGTCGCAGGGGACAGGGGGCCTAGGACCCAGCATACCTCTTCTGTTCCCACCCTTCCACAACGGGCCCAGGTACTGGGCTGCCTCTGCTCTCTCTCCCCTGGTGGGATCTCTCCTCACTGTCTCTCTGTCACTGTCTCTCAGTGTCTCTGAGAACCTGGCTTTCTCCTTCCGTGTCTCTCTGTATCTCTCCAGCAGCATCTCTCTCTACCTCATTGGGTCCAACTTAGACTCCCTCTCGCAGAATCTCTGTGCCTTGTCCCTGTCTCTGTCTCTCTCAGCATCTCTGTCTTTCTCTCTGTCTCTGCCGCTCTCTGTCTCTTACTGTCTCTCCATCTCTGTCTCTCCCAGGGTCTCTGTCTCTGTCTCCCCCTCGCTGGTTTCCGCTCAGATTAAGCCAGGGACCTAATTCCAGGCCCAGGATCGAATTTTCTGGCAACAAAGGGAAATAGCGAATCGATCGGTCGCTCCGGAGATTAAGAGACAAGCGGCGCGCGCGGATCTATCACGGCTAAACGGGGCCCCCCCACCCCGCCCGCTCCCTCCGCCCGGCCGGCCCGCCGAGGCCCAGACGCGCTCCGCATCGCCAAGCAGCCTCTGGTGCCCAGGGCTGCCGGGCAGGACCGGCCTCGCTGCCGAGCCCAGAGCCAGCTGTGTGCGGTGCGTGCTGAGGGCCGAGCCCAGGAGGGATCTCAGAGCTGGAAACCGGCCCCTGGGGAGGGAAGAAGAGGGGACTGGGAGAAACTGAGTCAGAAACGGACTCCCCCATCCCCCGTGGAGTCACCCTCCACACACCTGTGGCCTCAGGTAACACCTTTCACCACATCTGTCTATCAACACACCTGTCACATCAATTACTTTGTTCTTGCTTTATTTTCTCACATCTGGACTTCCAGGTAACACTTGTCTTCTTATACCTGTCCCCTGGAGGTAACACCTACCTTCCACATCTGTTTTCTGCCACCTGCCTCTCTAGGTGCCCCTGAAACTTGCCTCCAAAGATGCCCCTGATCTCTCAGGCAACACGTTCCCCTTTACCTGCCCGTCCAGGTAACATCTCTTTCCCAAAACCTGCCACCTGAGTTCCTGCATCCATCCACTTTCATATCACCTTGCTCCTTTTCTACCCACACCTGCATTCTCCCACCTGTCCCTCAGAGCTTTAAATGCACTTATATCTCACACGTACATGTTTCTTCACCTCTGCCCCCCCAAGCAGCACTTGTTCTCCACATCTTCACAGACACACACATACTCATTCACTCACTCATATACTCATATCCCTTCCCTTGCCCACAATCACTCACACGTGTGTTCTTCTAACCTGCCCCCTCAGGTATTGCCTGTCCCCCCGACCCTGCCAACCTCCTGCCTTTCATTCATGCTTCTTTTATAATGTTGCACTTCCTTGCCCACCCCACACCTGTCCCGTCCAGATGAGTTTCCCACACAGTGTATCCCTTAAGAACATACCTGCCTCTCACGTTACTCTCTCTGCTGTACCTAACTTCCTCACATTCTTGTTTCCACATTTTTACATAAACACACCTACCTACCCTTTATTCTACCATACCTGTCTGTTCCACTTGTCGCTTCAGGTGACACCCTCAAGAGCCCACCTGTCCCCTAACCCTCAACACTGTCTGATCTCCCATATGTGCATTGTGGCATGTGTCTAGGTACCTGTGTCTACTTCTTCCTCATGTCCTTCCCTTTCCACAAGCCCTTGTCCTCTAAAGGTGACACCTGTTCTTTCTGCACAATTGCTGCTCACCTTGTATCTGAGTCTTTCTCACTGTCTCTTACGCTCTCTCACAACAGACACCACTCCTCATATATTTGAAGCAGAAATCTGTCCTTGGCCACCAGTATCTCCCTCACCCGTATACCTGTCTCTCCACACCTGTCCCTCAGGTAATACTTAGCCACTCCTCTTTTCCCTACACACACAATTTCCCATGTTTCTCACTCCCTCTTTCCTTGTCCCACAAGGTGACACCAAGTCCAATCCCTCCACACACCTACCTGCTCCTTACCTGTCCACCTGAGGCCACCTGTTCCACATTCACGCATTTCTTCAGCAAAGTGAGAGTTTACTGAGAGTTCCATATACCCACCCATGCTGTTGTTGTTGTTAGATGCCATCAAGTCGGTGATGACGCATAGAGACCCCGTGGACAACAGAACAAAACACTGCCTGGTCCTGTGCCAGCCTCACAATCCTTGTTATACTTGAGCCCATTGTTGCAGCCACTGTGTCAGTCCATCTCTTGAGGGCCTTCCCTTCTTCAGTGACCCTCCACTTGACCAGCCATGACATCCTTCTCCAGGGAATAGTCCCTTCTGACAACATGACCAAAGTAGGTGAGACGAAGTCTGGCCATTCTCGCCTCCAAGGAGCATTCCGGCTGCACTTCTTTCAGGACAGATTTGTTCATTCTTCTGGCAGTCCATGGGACTTTCAGCATTCTTCGCCAACACAACTCAAAAGCATTAACCCTTCTTTGGTCTTCCTTATTCATTGCCCAGCTTTCATATGCATATGAGGCGACTGAAAATACCATGCCTTGGGTTAGGCGCACCTTCGTCTTCAAGGAGACATCTTGGCTCTTCAGCACTTTGAAGAGGTCTTCTGCAGCAGATTTGCCCAGTGCAGTACGTCATCTGATGTCTTGACTGCCGCTTCCTTTGGTGCTGATGGTGGATCCAAGTACTATGAAATCACTGACACCTTCAGTCTTTTCTCCATTTACCGTGACATTGCTTATTGGTCTGGTTGCGAGGATTTTAATTTATTTTATGTTGAGACACCCACCCATACTTCCTCTTAACCTCTCTCTGCTTTACATGTCTTCAAACGGGTCTCTGCCACATTCTGTCCTCTAAGGGAACATCCACTCCTGGATACACCCTGTCCCACAGACACCCCCACATAGTTTTCCCCCTCTCATCCTCTCCCTCTGAACATCCATGTTATCTTCATTCCTTCATGCCTTTTACAAACACCTGTTCCCCCATGCAGTGCACACCTTCTCCCAGCCACCTCGATCTAAGTTGTGTTGATCTCTGCTACCTGCCTATGCAACAGGCACACCTTTTAGGGCCAGACCTTTGGATCTCGCACATCTGTCTCCAGCCTGCTCCTCTCTGGGAACACCTGATGCTTTCCATAGCACGTCTCTGCCCATCTAGTTCCTTAGGGGACACCTTTCTCAGTCAGCATAACTAACACCTGTAGCATGTGTTGAACAATGTGATACGTATTCCCAGCCATTCATACACCTGCTGCCTGCCTCATGCAACCCCCAAAGTCAGAGGTTCTTAGACTTCAGAGTACATAAGAAACACGTAAACCACCAAACTCACTGCCATCGAGTTAATTAGAATCATAGCGACCCCTCCTTGGGTTTCTGAGGCAGTATCTCTACAGAAGTAGATTGTCCAGTCTTCCTTCTGAGTAGTGGCTGGTGGATTTGAACCGCCTGCCTTCTGGTTAGCAGTCAAACGCCTTAGGCACTATGCCACCAGTGTTGTTGTTATGAGCCGTTGAGTCAGCCCCGACTCATAGCGACCCCTCCTTGGGTTTCCGAGGCAGTATCACTACAGAAGTAGATTGCCCAACCTTCCTTCCAAGGAGTGGTTGGTGGGTTTGAACCGCCAGCCTTCTGGTTAGCAGTCAAATGCCTTAGGCATTTTGCCACCAGAGCTCCCAAGAAATACCTGGGGCTTGTTGAAACACAGATTCTTAGGCCTTGCCCCAGAGACTCTGGTTCAGCAGGTCTGGAGTGGTGCCTGAGTCTGCATTTCTAAAAAGCTCCAAGTATGTTCACACTGCTGATCCAAGTTCCACTGTTTGAGCACCCAGATGTGGGCGTGGTCCACAGAAGGGTGGGGAAGGCAAGCATCCCCCATGCTTCAGACATACTCCCCGTCTATTGGACCATATAATGCCTGCCCTCCCCCATATATACTGATGATGATGATGATGATGATATTGGCGAAGAAAACCAAAACCCATTGCCATTGAGTCAACTGCAACTCATAGCAACCCTAGAGGACAGGGTAGAACTGCCCCATTGGGTTTACAAGGCTGTACATCTACAGAAAGGAGCTTTGGTGGCATAGTGTCTAAGGCATTTGACTGCTAACCAGAAGGTTGGTGGTTCAAATCCACGAACCACTCCATGGAAGGAAGATGGGGCAGTCTACTTCTGTATAGATTTAAAACAAACAAACAAACAAACAAACACACTGCCATTGATTACTACTCATAGCAACCCCTCCTTGGGTTTCCGAGGTAGTATCTCTACAGAAGTAGATTGCCCAGTCTTCCTTCTGAGGAGTGGCTGGTGGGTTTGAACCACCAGCCTCTGGTTAGCAATCAAATGCCATAAGTACAACACCTCCAGAGCTCCTCCATAAAGGTTTACTGCCTGGGAAATCTACAGAAAAAGACTGCCTCATCTTTCTCCTGCAGAATGGCTGATGAGTTTGAACCAATGACCTTTTGGTTAGCAGCCCAATGCTTTAACCACTGTGCCATCAAAGCTCCTTGATGATGATAATGATGATGATGACGCTGCTATTTATATTAATAGGCACTGTTCTAAGCTCCCCATCGATTGTTTCATTTAATCCTCATGAGAACCTTATGGGACAGGTACTTTTATCCCCAATTTACAGAGAAGGAAACCAAATCCAGAGAGAGAACATAGTTCTCTCCAGGGCCCAGAAACTGGTAGATGCTGGCGTAACCCTGAGGCTGTCTGACTTCAAAGCCTGCTCCCCCAAGCCACCCAAGCTTCCTTGTCTCCTACATATTCCCCTCAGGTGAGCTCCTTCCTCCCAAACACACCTGTCTACCTTTTCACTATGGCAACACTTGCTCTTCCACCCCCTCCAGTCCCCCTTCACCCCAGCCTCACATCCTCACCATCCACTCCTGCCTTCTGGGGCACTACCCAGCCCCACCATGAAGCCTGGGTTGGAGACTGTCTGATTCCTGGGCCACACCCAGTCACTCATTCTGCAATGGGACTTGGAAACACACATTTTTATACCCAGCACTCTCAACAATACGAAGCAAGGGGCTTTCCTGTTTGCACTTTAGCCCTCTTTCTCCTAGGTGACGTTTGCCTTCCCCCACTCCAGCCCCCATCTGCCCAGCCCTCAGACACGCCCCAGCTCCCCTGCTCACCTGTCTTACGCTGACACTGACTCCCAGGGAAAAATCATCATCCTGTGGCATCACTCCCACCGGCCCTCCAGCCACATGGAGCCAGCACAGCCCCTCCCAACACACCATCTCCCCAGACACCCTTGGCCTCCTGAACTACCCACCTCTGCATGTGCCTTGTTCTCCAGCTCACAGTTCCCCTCCACCCCGCCATACCTCTACTTCCTTTTTCTACCTCCATCTTTGCCTCCTTCTGTCTGTCTGCCCCTCTGCTTGTCTGTCTTGTCTTTCTCAGCATCTCTATTCCTTGGTCTATCTCCTTCTTTCTCCCTCCTTCTCCTCTCTCTTTCTCTCCGTCTCTCCTTCCCTATCTCTCTGTTTCTCTGTATCTCTCCATATCTTTTTGTCTCTGATTCTCTCTGTCCTGCAGTCTCTGTCTCTTTTGTCTTGCTGTCTCTGTCTCTCCCCTCCTGTTCTACCCCTGTCCCTTGCTTTCTCCTCTGACAGGGCTCAAAGTCTGCATTCAAATCCAGAAGTCACCCCTCGCCCTGTTGACTTTGGCCAAGTCACTTTCCCTGTCTAAGCCTCAGTTTCCACATCTATGAAATGGGTTACCTGAAGGATGCCACCTCTAGGAACGTCGTGAGGATGGGTGCTGAGGACAGTGAGAGGCCTTAGGACAGATAGGGGCTGAGCTTCTCTCTGTGGGTCTACCTCTGCTCCCATCTCTCCCCAAGGGCTACCTTCCCACCCCACCATCAGCATGAGTGGGTGTGGTGGGGGAAGGAGGAGAGGTGGGCAGAGGCATCCTGGCTGGGCCTGGGCATGGGACCTGGTGTGGGGCTGGGGACAGGGATCGATCCAGCTCGGCGTCAGTACGCAGGCCAGGATTGCATCTTGTCACAATAATTTATTGCTCTCATCCCGTCTGATCGATGGCGCTGAATTAGCACCGTGCCTGATGCCCCTGGAGCCCCGAGCCTCCCCCAGCCTGGCTGGACCCTGGCCCTTCACCGACCCTTGTGGGATCCCGACAGCCCAGGCACCCAGATCCTGCCAGCTGCATGCCCAACCCTAGCCCCGGGCACCCAGGCTGCCCTGTCTCCTCATTTCTTGTCCCTCTGTCTCTCTCCCCTCTTTCTCCTCACTTTCTCCTGAGTCTCTGACCCACTATCTCAGCACCTCCAAACCCGATTTCTCTGTTCCTCATTTTCTCTGACCCTCAGGTCCCTCACTTCCCCCCAATTTTGTCCCCATTTCTTGCCCCTTTAATTTCTGGTTTGTCACTGAGTCAGCTCCCTGCTCATCTGTCCCTCTGTTTCTCTGTCTCAATCTCCATCTCCCCACCTCTCTGTCCCTCTGTGCCCTGCTTCTCTGACCACCACAGGCCTTAGTACTCCTCTCCCATTTCTCTGTCCCTTGGTCTCTGGCTTTCTAGCCTGTTGACTCACCATCTTTCTGTCTTGCTGTCTGTCTGTTCCATCCGAATTCCACGTTAGCAATACTTCTAAGCACACACTTGGTGGCAAGCCCCATGAGCAGGCCACACAGCCCCCTGCCCTTGGGCATTACAGTCGTGTCAGTCTCCCCTTCCCTGCTCAGCGGGCACTCTGTACTGTGGACACTCTCCTTCAGCTTCCTGTTCCTACGGCCCATGGCCTCCACCCTCCCAGCAGCACAAAATGACAGTCATCCTTCTGCGTGTCTGCCACTTTGTCTTCCTGTGCCTCTGATACAAGAATTGGGAACAAAAGGTCTAGTGAAAGGAATGTGGCAGGATCTGGGGCAGTGAGGATGAGATGAAGGTGGGACTGGGGATGAAGATGGGATGGATCTGGGGGCTGGAGGATGGGGCTGGGACTGAGATGTGGGAATTAAGATGGGAACGGAGATGGGATTGGGGACGGGGTGAGGCTGAGGCTGAGGCTGGAGCTGGAGCTGGAATCGGGAAGGATGTGGAGTTGGGAATGACGGTGGGGTTCAGAATGAGGTTGGAGTTGAAGACAGGGTTTGGTATAGGATGGAGATACGTTTGGGGATGGAATTGTGGTACAAGGACCAGGTTGACGTTGTGGATGGAGCTGGAATCAGGAAGTCTGTAGAGCTGGAAAGAGGGTGGGGTCCAGGACGAGGCACGATTGGGAATGGGGTTGGTTAAGATGCAGTTTAGATATGACGGGTGGGGTCAGGTTGAGGTTGGGCTTGGGGTTGGGGCCAGGTCAGGGTGAGGAGGAGGAAGAGGGGGGTTGGGGTGGGTTTTGGAATCAAGGTGGCAGCTCAGAGGCTGGTCAGACCCCCAGAGAACCCTGGTCCCCCAGGACTGAGGAAGGCCAGAGATGGCTGTCCCAGTGAGGGTGCCTTGCACGCCTGAACTGCTGGCCTGGCGCAGGCCTGGCACCTGCCTTCCTTGTGCTCCCACCACACCACCCACAGCTCCTCAGCTCTCCCTCATCCACTCTGCCGCTGCTGTAATCCTTCAATTTTCCGCCTCTCTGCCCCCTCCTCTCCCTGCTTCCTGACCCAGGGTCTCTGACAGCGGCCAGCCTGCCCTGCTCTCCTCCAGTGCTCTCAACCCGTGACCTCCATGTCTCTAATCTACTCTGTCTGCTTCTCTCCACTCAGTCCCTGTCCCCAGTCTCCCTAACTCACATCTCTCCCTCTCTGCCCCTCTCCGTCCCAGTGTCTCTCTTCCTTCTGCGTGTGTCTCTCTCTCTGGGTCTCACTCCCTCTTTCTTTGTGAGATTCTCACTCTTTGTCTCTGTCTCTGCATGTCTCTCTCCATTTCTCTGCATCTCTGTCTCTGCATATCTTTCCATTTCTCTGCGTTCTGTCTATCCATGTCTCTGTGTGTCTCTCCCCATCTCTGTGTCTCTGGCTCTGCAAGTATTTCTGTATGTCGATCTATCTCCCCCTCTCTCTGCATCCCTCCCCCCTTCCTCTCTCTGTGTCTCTCTGTCTCACTCTCCCCTCTCTGTCTCTCTTCCTCTCCATGTGTCTCTCCTCCTCTCTGGACCTCCATGCCACCCCTCCATCTCTCTGGGTCTCTAGGAGGGACCAGGCTGAGCGCAGGGCCCGGGCCTGTGTCTGCAGGTTGCGCTCGCCCTGCCTCTCCCCTCCCCCAGTGCTATTTGGTAGGCGGGGTGCGTGGCACTGCAGCTCCCACCTCCCTGGGGATGCTCCCTCACCACTCCCCCCTTGACACCGTTCTGCATGCCGGCCGCAGCCCCAGGGACAGCCGTGCAGAGACAGGGACTTGGAAGGAGAGACAGAGACCCAGAGAGACACACATGCCCCAGACAGAGATGCCCACTGAGAGAGAGAGAGAGAGGGTGGGTGTGGAGTCTCCATCCCTGCCCTCTGCTGGGTCTCTCTGTACCTGGCCTGGTCCCTCCCAACCACCCAAACCTGGTGTCCCAGACACACCTCCTCCAGGCCAGGAAGCCAGGGCCCCTACTACTGTCTGTCCATCTGTCCCTCTATCTGTCTTCCACAGGACAGCCTTGGCAGAGATTCCTATGTGTGTGTGTGTTCACCTGCTGTAGTGACTGTGTGTATCTGTGTGCTATAGTAACTGTGTGTGTGGTGACTGTATGTGTGGCTGTATTGACTGTGTGTGTATGTGTGCTACAGTGACTACATGCATGCGTGTGCTGCAGTGATTGTGTGTATGTGTGTTATAGTGACCATGTAGGTGTGTGCTATACTGCCTGTGTGTATATGTGTGTGCTATAGTGACTGTGTCTGTGTGTCTGTGCTAAGTGATGTGTGTGTGCTGTGTGCTATAGTGTGTGCTTTATTGATGTGTGTCTGTGTGTGTTACAGCGGACCGTGTGTATGTGTGTGCCATAGTGGTTGTGTATGTGTGTACTGTGGGTGTCTGTGTAGTGACCATGTGTGTGTCTGTGTGCTGCACTGTGTGTACGTGTGTGCACTATAGTGATTGTGCATATATACATGTGTGTTACAGCGACTGTGTGCTCTCATTGACTGTGTAGGTGTGTGTTGTGGTGACCTGTGCATGTGTGTGCTATACTGACTGTGTGTATATGTGTGTGCCATAGTGACTCTAAGTGTGTGCTATAGTGACTGTGTGTATTATGACTGTGTACGTGTGTGCTATAGTGACTGTGTGTGTACTATCATGACTATGTATGTATGTGTGCCATAGTGACTTGTATAGATGTGTGTGTTGTAGCAACTATATATGTATGTGCTGTGAGTGTGTGTACTGGCTGTGTGTGCAATAGTGACAGCATGTGTCTGTGTGTTGTAGTGACTGTATGTGCATGTGCTATAGTGACTGTGCATCATGCATTATACTGTGTGTGTGTGTGGATTGTGGTACCATGTGTGGATGTCTGTAGCTTGTGGAAATCTGTACCTATGTGCGTCTGTAGCTTGTGATGCTGTGCACATGTGTGTGTATGTGGCTTGTGGTGCTGTGCATATGTGTATGCCTGTAGCTTGTGGCAGTGTATGCATATGTGTGTCTGTGGCTTGTGGCACTGTGCCCATGTGCGCACCTGTGGCTTGTGGCACTGTGCCTATGTGTGTGCCTGTACCTTGTGGCAATATGTGCCTATGTTCACCCGTGGCTTGTGGTGCTGTGCATGTGTGTGTCTGGCTTGTGGAGCTGCATGCATGTGCCTGGTGTGGCTCTTTTTCCAGTGACCGTGTGACTTGGGTGGCAGCATATGGAGTGTGCTGTGTGTCAGTACCTGGCCACTCCTGGGCACAGTGGACCACATGTTGGTTGTGAGACTGTGGGGCCAAATAAATCTGCATGTGTCAGGTTTGGGAGCACCTCCGTGTGGCCTGTGATACGTGGCTGTATGTGTCAGGGTGTGACTGTCCAGGACTCTGGAGTTGTGCCATGTCTGAGTGTTTCTGTTTGGTGTGACCATACAGGGTGTTAGGATGTACCCCAGCAGAGCGACTCACTTTGCTGAGTTGGGGAGAGAAGCTGAGAGGGCTTCGTGCAAGAGGAGACACAGGGAGGGATGACGGCCTGAGAGCAGCCCAGACATAGCCCAGGAGCCAGGTGGGGAGTGTGCTGTGAGGAACACAGTGAACGAGCATCTATGGGACGTGCTCCCCAACCTCCCCAGGCTGGGTGTCAGTGACCACTGTGCATTTGTTTAAGCAGTTACTGTGTGTCCCTGAGCCTGTGGGTCTGTCTGAGCCTAGGATCCCATGTGTGGACGGTGTGCTGTGTGGGTGTGTAATAGGGTGAGCGTGTTTGTGCTCGCCTGTGTGTGACCCAAACATCAAACACACATGCCCCCACACTCATTCACACACACACACACACGATTGACCCAGTGTGTTCGGGCTTGGCTCTATGGTCCTGTTCTGCTCTGGGGACCCTGGACGTGTGTGTGTGTGTGTGTGTGTGGTTGTTGTGGGGAGCTGAATGGAACAGGTTGGATAAGGAAGATTGGTTCAGAACAATTCAGTGAGAATGCTGTGTGTGCCCAACCTTAAAGAGTGTGGCTGGCTGTGTGTGCACATGTGACCATGTGTGTGGGGTTGTATACATACATGTCACTGTTGGGTGGTGCATGTGTGTACAACTTGTGTGAATGCTTGCCCACATGTGTGTGAGGTCCTGCTTTGTCTCTGAAGGGCCTGAGCATTTTTGTGTGTCTGGTGTCACTGTGTGTACTTCTGATTGTGTTCTCTGGGTTGTATGTGTGTCTCTGGGGATGTTGTGAGTGAGTGTGTGTTTTGGTCCCTGTGTTTTGTGTGCCCATCAAGGTGGTGACAGTGTGTAGGCAGTGAGAGAAGTTGTGAGAGGGGTGTGTGTGTGTGTGTGCAGGTGCACATCCCAGGCACCAGAGACACCCCTGCTCGGGGTCAGGCTGGAGTGTTTGGTTGATGTGGGCAGGGGTGGGGGTAACCTCTGGGGAGAGAAGGACAGATCCAGACAGCAAAGCCCCCTGTCACCTTCCTGACCCCTTCCTCCCTGGACAGCCACGGGTTTCCTTGTTTGGAGCCTGGGTTGTGTACACATGGGCGTGGCCATACTCTGTATGAACTGGGGTGTGTATGGGTGTGTAGGCAGGCAGTGTCTGACACAGATGGGACAGGATGAGGGCTCATTCGTGTGGAGACACACGGGCACGGCCAGAGGTGTGTGGTGCACAGTGTGTGCCTAGTGGTGGGTGTCCAGGGCACAGTGTACGTGGTGGCTGCTGTGTGTCTGCCATGTGTACAGATGTGTCCTCCACGGGATGTTCCAGATGGTGCCTGAATGTGTGGGCATGGTGGCTGCAAAGGGTGTGTGTGTGTGTGTGTGTGTGTCCTGAGTGTGAAGGGTGTGTGTGTGTGCGGGGGTGGTGTGGGAGAAGGGTCTTGGGCCGCGTCTCTCTCCTCTTTAGACAGAGCCCCGGAGAAGATATGAAATTTAAAAAAAAAATCAATTTTCATTCCACTTGTGCAGATTGTGTTAGGGGAGGTGGGGGTGGGGGCTGGGTGAGGGATGAAGGGGCTGGGGGGGGTTGTGTGGCCCGAGGCGGCTCCTGAGGCAGCCTGCGCAGCTTAGAGAAATCAAAACAACTGGTTAAACCCCAGCCCCCTGATGGGGGGTGAGGAGAGGGAGGCAGAGGGAGACACAGACAGACAGAAATGCCCAGGGACAGAGACATGGAGACACAGAAAGACAGCCAGAGACGGAGGGGACAGAGACATGGAGACACAGGCAGAGATGCCCAGAATGAAGAGGGACAGAGACATGGAGAGACAGAGACATCTAGAGGCAGAGAGACAGAGACATGCAGAGACAGAGATGTCCAGGGACAGAGATGTGGAGACACAGAGAGAGACACTCAGAGACAGAGGGGACAGAGACATGGAGACACAGACAGAGATGCCCAGAAATGAAGAAGGACAGAGACACGGAGAGACAGAGATTCCCAGAGATGAAGAGAGACAGAGACGTTCAGAGATGGAAGCAGACAGAGTGATGGCTTGACAGACCCTCAGTGAGAAAGACAGAGACACGGACACCCAAAGGGGTGCTGAGAGAGACAGGGAGACCGAGAGAGCAGCAGAAGTAGGTCCAAGTGTCATACACACACACACACACACATCTGCACTTAAGAGGTGCAAAGACAGATGGACAGACAGACAGGTGGACAGATGGCGAGGGGGGGAGCAGTGGGGAACCTGGGGCGGGGTTCTCTCTGACTGCCCCTCCCACCTGCCCCGCTGGCCTGTGGGGCTGAGTACCTGCGTGGGTGACTTAGTGCAGCTCCCCGCTGGGCTGCAGGCCCGTGTGTGGGTCTGTGTTTTTCATGCATAGGTGTGCAGTTGCGACTGTGTCTGTGAATGAGTGTGTCTGTTAGGCATGTGTTTGCCATGTGGATGGAGCTGGCTGTGTTGTACCAGCGTGAACGTCTCTGTCCCCACGCAGGACTGAGGGTCTCTGGGGCTGCTGGGGTGTGTAGCTCTGAGTGCTCTGGAGTCACTTGTGTGTGACTGGCTGTGTCGGGGTGTGTCTCTGGGTTTCTGTATGACACTGGGTCTGCGTGTAATTGTGTACTTGCAGATCTGTGTTTTTGTATTTGATTGTGAGCCTCAGTGTGTGGTTCTGTGTCAATGCTGGTGTGTGTCTACGATTTGTGACTGTGTGTCCTTGTTTCTGTGTGGGACTGAGTTGATGTGGTCTTGTGTGTGCCTGTGTACAATTTAATTTGGCGTGTGTCTGGGTGAATGACTCTGCTGGTGTGTGTGTGTAAGAGATGTGTGGTTGTGCATGTGTATGACTGGTTTGACTCATCTGTGAGTTGTATGTTGCACGTGCTTTGTTGACATTGTGTCTGGTGTGCACTGCGTATGACAATGGTGTTGCATGTGCCTGGGCTAGTGTGTGGGCCCGTGGGTGACTGCACAGTGAGGAGAGGAGGGAGGTAGCTCTCCAGCCCAGCCCCTTTCCACATTGCTGCGCGCACGCACATGAACACGCGCACACGCGTGCGCGCGCACACACACACACACACACACACTCAGTTCAGTGCCATGGCTTCGGGCAGTGGAGATGGGGGGTAGAGGGGGGGTGGAGGAAGCAAAATAAAATTAAAAATTAAAGCTTGCCCGGAGTCCCCATCCGCACCGCGCCGCGCCGGCCGGCAGGGAGAGGCGGGGGTTGCAGGGCTTCCCCTCCGCAGCCAGCAGTTGGGGCTGGGGCTGTGTGTCCATCTGTCCGGCAGTCCTACCAGGCCTGTGTCTCGCCCTGCAGCCCGGGACCCCGCAGGCACCCGCTCCCTCTGTCGGTCGATCCTCGATCAATGGGGCCAGGGGGGAGCCGGGGGCAGGATGAGATCAAAGGGACCCCGGGAGACGGACACTGGGACAGAAACAGAGACATGGAGAGAGAGAGTCAGAGATGTGGAGACAGATGGGGAGATACGGAGACGGGTGTGGGGATGAGAAGGTGTGGAGATGTGGAAACAGACGTGGAGACCCAGAGATGTGAAACAGAGACGTGGAGACAGGAAGGTGGGGGATCACAGAGAACGGGAGACCTGTGATTAGAGACCCAGCCGGCGTCGAGCTCAGACAGTCAAGGCAGGAACAGCGGGGCAGGTGGGGCGGGGAAGTGGACATCGGGACGAAGGTCCCTGTGGGGGCCTGGACAGGGACAGAGGCGGGGGACAGAGATGGAGAAATGGTGCCAGAGACTGCGAGATGGCAGAGACTGGTGTGAGAGACGCGGGGGGAGCGTGGGAGCAGGGCCCGGAGCGCCGATCCCACGGCTCCTCGTTATAACGTGTCCGGAGGAGGCAGCGGGGAGTTGAAAGCGTCGGGAAGAGAAATCAAAACCAACACGGAAATGAGAGGGGCCAATGGGGGGTGGGGGCTGGAGGGGGAGGCGGGAGGGAGGGGGACCCAGGGAGGCAGAGTGAGGGTGGTGGGAGCGCGGCGGATGGGGGAGAGGTGCGGGGAGCAGGGTGATGGAGAGAGAGGTGGGAGAGCGGGCAGAGACGGAAAGAGGAGAGCCGGAGAGGGATGGAGAGAGATAAAAGAGAGAGACTGGGCGGTGGAGAAAGACCCAGATATGGGGGGGGCACATGGGGAGACGGGGAAAGAGGAGGAAGAGAGGGAGATAGCAGGGGTGGGGCACAGAGACTGAGAGACGGAGAACAGAGACCGGGAGAGACAAGAGATGAAGGGAGGAGAGAGAGGGGACGAGGGATGTGGTGGGGGACAGCATGAGCAGAGACTGCGGTGATGGGGGTGGTGGTGAGGAAAGAAACCCAGGAGGGGGAGGGGGGAGAGAGACACCCGGAGTTGAGGGGAGACAAGGACAGATAGAAACAGAAGAGAGTTGGCAGGAGGAGACAGAAGTCAAGAAAAAACAGACCAAGTGATGGAGAGACAGAGATAGGGAGAGGTGGAGAGAGCCCGAGAGACAGGGACGGAGCTAGAGAGAGATGGGAAGATGGGGTGAGAGAGCAGGGAGACGGGTGCAGTGCCTTGGGCAAGGGGAGCTGAGACGATTGTGGGG
>NW_006921686.1:8200335-8208408 GCF_000298275.1 Orycteropus afer afer
GGGGGCTGGGGTGAGGGCTGGGACAGCCTGTGCAACCAGGAGGGGGTGTGCTATGGCGAGGTTGGAGGCTGGAGGAAACTGAGGTGTCTGAGAGGAGACTGGACAAGTTTGAGGGGTAATGGGGTATCTGGAAAGTCTTATCAGTGTTCAAAGGGTGAGGTGAGGTTGATGGGGGAAATGGGGTGTCTGTGGGGCTCCTAAGATCTGAGGGGCTTCTGAGGGAGATCTTTGGGGAGCAAGGTGTCTGAGGGGAATCTGCTTGTTTGGGAGTCTCTTGTGGGGGTGGTGTTGAGGGGCCGGTGGCTGAGAGCAGGGAGTCTGAGGGAGTGCTGCGTCTCAGAGGTGGGGTCTGAAGGGGTGGAGCAGGAGGGGTGAGGCGTCTGAGGAAGAGCGGTCTCTGAGCGGGAGCTTGTGTCTGAGTTTGGGTCTGAAGACCAGTGTCTGAGGGATAGCGTGTCTGGGGTGGGCATCTGAAGGGAGTAGATTCTGAGGCTGTGGGTGTCTGAGAGGGAGGACTGTGTGGGGGAAAGGGGCGAGGGGATGGGATGTGTTAGGGGGATGGGGTATCTGTGAAGGGGAAGGAGTATGGGAGGGAGGGGTGTCCAAGGAGGGAGGCACAGCCAAAGAGGAAGGGGTGTCTGAGGGGCTGTCCTCTTGGGGCAGGCACGTCCCAGGGTGAAAGGGTGTCTCAAGGGAGGGGTTTGAGGGGGGCAGGCACTTCCCAGGCTGAAGGGGTGTCTGAGGGAAGGAGTTTGATGGGGAAAGCATATCCCAGGGTGAAGGGGTGTCTGAGGGGACTATGAGGGGGCAGACATATCCTAGGATGAAGGGGTGTCTGAGGGAGCTGTGGGGGGACAGGCTGATCCCAGGGTGAAGGGGTGTCTGAGGAGAGGGGTTTGAGGGCTGACCAGAAGGTTTAAGGAGAGAGGTGTTGTGTCGTGGAATCACACGCGCAGGGTGCTGGGTGCTGCTGGGTGGGGTGGCCCAGCCAGGGATGCATGCGTGGGGCTGGGTAGCCGCCTGGGGGTCAGCTGGGCGGGCGGGGGGTGGGGGCGCGTTTCCGAAAGAGATAAATCTGAGTCCACCAGTTAGAGACGGAGGGAGACCCAGGGACGCAGGGACAGACGCGCGGAGGGGTCAGCAGCCAGCCAGCAGGACGGACAGACAGAGGACCGGGAGACAGTGGCAGGGACAGGGACGGGGCAAGTGCGAGGGTGGCGAGAGCCAGCGAGGGTGAGGGAGGGAGGGAGGACGAAGCGAGGAGGGAGCTGGGAGCGGCTGTGGTTGAGGCCGGAGAGCGAGGAGGCAGCGGCTGCCGGGAGAAGCTGGGCCAGGGGCCGGGCGTGGGGGGCTGAGGGCCCCGGACATCAACATGGGCGGGAAGGCGTGGGTGGCAGGGGAGGGGGCAGATGGTGGCCGGTGGAGGCCAGGGTGGGCCCGGGCAGCACCCCACTGACCCGTGTCTCTCCCCATTGCCCGCCCTGTCCGTCTGTCCTGGCCCGTGTGCAGGGCTGGCGCCGCCATGGACTGTAGCTGTGTCTCGGACCTTCTCTTCGCCCCGCCTGCATTGCCGGCTCTCTGGACCCCTGGTAACTGGCCTGAACCCCAGCCCCATCCCTTCTCCCAGCCCTCAGTGAGCTCCCCCCCAATTCTCTCCCCCCTCCCTGCGTCTCTCCGGTCTCACTCAGAGTCCCCGAAATAAAACCCTTTAATGAAAAACTTGGCTAAAAACTTCCCAGCCAGCTCTCCCTGCCACCTGCCTGCAGGAGGATGGGGGCGGTCTTCTGCGGGGGAGGGGGGGGCGGGCATACAAGGCCAGAGAGTGACTGAGGTCTGGGGGCCTCAGCTCCCACCTAGACCCATGGGCAAGGAGACGCAGGGGGGCTGGAGACAGGTGCTGTGGACACAGGGACTGGGGATTGCAGGAGACACTGGGCCAGGCGTGTAGACAGGACACCCCAAGCAGGGGGACATGGAGACATGACCTGAACAGCTGAGCCGGGAAGAGGGAAGAGCAGACATCTCACTTGGAAGTGGATGCTCAGAACTGGGGAAGTGGAGAGCAAAGTGGGCTGGGAGCCTGAGTCCATGCCCCACAGACAGGCTGTGTGTGTGTGTGTGTGTGTGTGTGTGAGAGAGAGAGAGAGAGACTGTGCCTGGTCACACTTCAGTGTTTCCGGGCGAGTGTGTCATTCGGCATCGGGCCATCTCTGTGAGTGCGTACCTGCTCCTACGTGCCATCTGAGGCTGTTGAGTGCCTCTGGACAGACATGTCATGCTTCTTTGGGGCACTGGCCTGTCTGCAGGTTAGGACTGGGCAGGGGCCTGCTCTGCTCACCAGTGGATACCTGCCTCAGTGGGGCACGGTGGCTTCTCTGTCCTTGTGGATCTGTCGCATGGCGTGACATTCTTGGTGCATTTGGGGCTGAGTGAGTGGGTGCTCCATGGCCCCTGTGTTGGGGCTCAGGGCCCAGCCCCACCTACATGCCCATGGACTCACTTCAACCTCACTCTTCTCACACTGCCCTTACCTTCTTACGGACTAATTCTGCTTCTGTTTTCCTGCCTGGGTCTGGGGTCTCTGAGGAGGGGCAAGGGACAGAGGATGCGGCCTGGGAATGAGCCCTGAGGCAGGACCCAGAATCTGGGGCCTTGCGGTTGGGAGGTGAGCTATGGGGGCAGGTAAGACCCCCCCCTTCTATTTTCACCCAGCTGCTGGGGTGTTTGGATATGGGATGTGGGATACCCATCTGAGTGGGAGATGTGTCATGCTGAGGGAGCTGTGGGTATCCCAGGATGGTGACACCTAGTATCTGTGTTTGGGAGGTGGTTTTGTCATGGTGTCACCTGTGGGTGCCTGTCAGGCTGTGTGTGTGAGTGTCCGAGGCTCACTGCAATGTCTTGATGCTGCATTCACCGTCTCCATCACACTCTTGTGTTATTTGGGCCTTCGTGGTCCTACGTGTATCTGTGTCATGCAGTTGGGTTGTAATGGTCCCCAGTTGAGCACCCTGGGGAGACATGTAATTGTTGTGTGGTGACAGGTGTGCATGCTGGCTAGCTGGGAGGGCACGGCTCCCGTCTTGGGCAGCCCCATGTCTGATGTGGCTGCCTCAGTGGTGCACTGTGTATGGCATGCCCCAGCAGGCGTGTGCCACTCCAGGTGTATCTGTGCCACACGGTGTAACCAGGTGTCTTCTGTGCGTGAATGGGTGTTTGTGACATGTCTGCCATGTGCACCTGAGTGCATGCATGCTCATTCACACACACACACACACACACACGCACGCACACACACAGAACCGCTCACTCGCCAATGGACAGAGGATGGGACACTGGGGGCCAGGACAGGTAGATAAGCACAAAGACACAGATGTGCACACAGCTGGATGTGCTGGGGTGTAGCCAGCAGGGTCCCTAGGGAATGAGGAGACAGCAGGGGGCAAGGGATGGAAGGAGGGGAGACAGCATGACAGGGACATTTCAGGGGGCAGGAGAGACCGGAGACTTCACTGTGCAGGGCTGGGGGTGGCAGAGAGAAGGGGTGATGTTGTGGAGGGGGTCCCTCCCCACCAAGTCAAGGATGCGAGAAACTGGTTTCTCAACCTTCACTCCTGGGAACACTGAAGTAGGGGGGTCAGGCAGAAGTACCACCCCAGGCCTCCAGATGACTGGGTTCTCCCCCACTATGTGAGACTAGACATCAAGGGTAGGGGTCTGGAGGGTGGGAGCCTGGTGTCTAAAGATGTCTGCAGCTGTGCTTGTCCAAGGCCTGGAGTCAGGACTGGATGCCTCCGTTCCCTAATCCCACCAAGACCCAGAGCCCGGACTTAGCGGCCTGACCTGGGGCCACTCCCCTGCCTCTGTCCCCAGGGTTTGCTTTCCCGGATTGGGCCTACAAGCCTGAGTCGTCCCCCGGCTCGCGGCAGATCCAGCTGTGGCACTTTATTCTGGAGCTGCTGCAGAAGGAGGAGTACCAGGGTGTCATCGCCTGGCAGGGGGACTACGGGGAGTTCGTCATCAAGGACCCTGACGAGGTGGCTCGGCTCTGGGGCATCCGCAAGTGCAAGCCCCACATGAATTACGACAAGCTGAGCCGGGCCCTGCGGTAAGGACTCTTCCTCTTGTTCCTTTCTCCCCTCTTCGTCTGTCTCTCTGCCCCCATCCCAAGGCCACTGGGGGCTTTCTCATCATGGGGGATGGGGGGGGGCCCGAATCCTACTGTATCCCCAGCCTCCAGGCTCTGCACCTGTGACAGTTACTCATAACTCCTTGTGAGTGGAAGGCAGGAAGCCAGCCCTAGGCTTTGCAACCACACGGGACAGGCCCCAGCTCCTGCTTGATCCCTTCCTTACTCTCTGGTTAAGACTTCTTTGAGCTCTGTGCATGTTTCAGAACCCAAGACCCCACTCCAGGCTCGCCCTTCCCCTCCTAGGTACCCTCTTCCCTAGCAGCCCCCATGTTCCTCTGCCCACAGCTATTACTACAACAAGCGGATTCTCCATAAGACCAAGGGCAAACGGTTCACCTACAAGTTCAACTTCAGCAAAGTCGTGCTTGTCAACTACCCGCTGCTGGACGTGGCAGCAGCTGCCACTGGCTCCCCACTTTTGCTGACCCCTGGTCCCTTTGGGGGCACCCCTGGACCCGATGCTCCTCCCCTCACCCCCGAGGTGAGTTAGGATGTGGGGGTCTGAACTGGGGTGTCTGGTGTTTTTCCGGGGGCCTGCCACACTAAGCAGTACTGCTGCCTCTTGCCACAGACCCTGCAGACCCTGTTCTCTGCCCCCCGGCTGGGAGAGCCAGGAGCCCGGACGCCCCTGTTTACCCCCGAGACGGACAAACTGCGGCTGGACAGCCCCTTCCCATTCCTGGGCTCTGGTGAGGGCACAGAGGTGCCAGGGTGGGTGGGTGGTGATGGGGGGGCTGCTGCATGTGTTTGAGGGAAGAGGATGAAGAAACAGGGGAGAGACAGGAGAAAGAGGGGCAGGCTGAGGGCAGGGCGTTTGGGGGTCCTAAAGGATAGGGAGACTCGGGGGGAGGGGGGATGGTGGGAAGCAGAGTTGCTGGGGGGCATGTGAGGGTGGGGAGATGCTTTGTGGGAAGGATGATGGGAGGACAGGGTGAAATTTGGTGTGGAGGGGCGCCCTTCCTAGTCCCCACGTGGGGCGACTCAGCCTGACACCCCTGTCCCCCACCAGGTGCCACTGGCTATTCCAAGCCCCCAGGCCTGCTGGGTCCTTATGGCCGCGCCTTCCCAGAGTACCCGTGGAACTTTAACCCATACCTTACCGGCCCCTTCCCCAAGCTTCCCCCTTCTCTCTACCCCCCACACTTCTACCCCAACCCTCTGGCCAGTTCACTGGGCCACCTGCCCTCAGCAGGGGCAGGGGGAGGTCCCACCGCTGCACCCCTGCTGACCGCGGCAGGGGAGGGTCCTGGCCCTGAGCGCCCCTCAGGCCTGGCAGTGGCCCCCCGCCTGGCACTGCCAGGGGCTGGGGGTCCGGAGGCCACGCTGGGCGGGAAGGACAGCGACTCGGAGCTGGAGATCACTGACGTCAGTGGCTGCAGCTCGGACAGCGAGGGTGATGAGGGCCTCCCCGTAGCCCCCAAGGCCAAGGCCGGCAAAGGGAGTCCCGGCAGCTGAGCCGTCAGGGAGCGATGGGTTCTGCTGAGGTGGGCACCAGGCACAGCCCAGGCAGCCTCTTCCTGCCTCGATGGCTCTGCTGGACCTGCCCCCAAGGCCCAGGCCCAGCCCTCAGCACCCCCCAAGGCCAGGGACATTTCTGCTCCCGGTCCCCTCCCCCAATCGCAGAATGGGGTTCTCACCGCTTCCTCCACAGAGGGGACAGGGAGCGTGATGGCCCCCAGCCTCCTCCCCAGGCTCCAGTTTGAGGGGGGGTCCCTGCCTGACCCCACTCCCAAAGTGCAATATGGCGCCCAGCCTGCCCACCCACCCCTGTGCTGTGACCTGTGTGTTTGTGTGGCCATGTCTCTAACCCCGTGCTGGCCCTGGTCCTGACACCCTCCCCACACAGGCCCCCCTGGGGACAGGGAGCTCAGAGCAATAACCCCGCCCCCAGCCCCCACCCAGGAGGGGCCCTCACCCCACCCACCACCATGACCCCCAACAGCCACCTCCAGAGAGTTTACTACAAAAATAAAACAGAAATGAGTGGGAGGTGGAGTGCCCCTCAATGTCTGGGCTGACTTGGGGGGCCAGGGGGTGGCAGGGGGTATGGGGGAGACTCCTTGCACCCAGTGTGTGTATGATGGGGTATCATGGGAGGGGACTGTTAAGTGAATGAACTGGAGAAAGACATGGGATCTAGATAGATGCCACATGGTGGGGCCGCAGAACGGCAATGCCAGGGCGGGTCATCAAGGAGCACCCCGGGGAGACACACTAAGGACCCCCGCCCGCCCCACCCCGTGTGTGTGCGTGCACGCACACATACACACACACACACTGCTCCTTAGATAATATATATTAAAAATAAACCTCCGATTCAGGGTATAAAAACAGCAAAGGCACTTGGGGATGGGGGGTAGAAGGGTGGCCCCCCCAGGCAATACTGAGATGGCCCAGAAAATGGGGGTCACTATGGTACCCCCTGGAATGACGCCCTGAGTCCCCCAAGCAGAAGGCAAGAGGGAGAGAAGACCAAGGCCAGGGAGAGGGTGGGGGAGGCAGTGACCCCGGACAGGACCCTCTCAGGCGTGGCCCCGGCAGCGGCCCTCTCCTCAGGCCCTGGGGTGTGGAGATGCTGTGGCAGCAGTGCGGGTGGGCAAGGAGGCAGCCCCACATGTCCTCTCCCCCCACCCTGCTCCTCTTCATCCTTCTTGCAAAAGGCCTAGGGGGTGCAGAAGACGACAGGACAGAGAGAGAAAGCGAAACTAACAGGCACACAGAGAGAACACGCAGAGAAAGAGAGAGAGATGAAGACAGAGAGAGAAAAAACAGAGAGGGAGGGAGACAGAGAGGGGGAGAGAGAAGGAAGGAGACACACAGAGGGGGAGACGGAGAGAGAGACACACAGGGAGACAGAGACACACAGAGAGGGAGGCAGAGAGAGAGACAGAGAGAGCACAACAGGAGAGGAGCAGGGGGAGAGACAGAAGGCAGACAGAGTAAGAGCCCAAGACCAGATACGCAGAATATGACCAAAGCAGAGACAGAGATGTAGAGATGGGGGATGGAAGTGGGGAGATTTGGAAAGACAAAGAAAACAGAGATGGGGCTGTAGAGAGGGGAGCAACTGAGGTGCCCACTCAGTCCCCGCCTCCCACAGCAGTGCCCACCTTCTCACCCCCACTCACCTGCCTAGGGCAGGGGCCTCAGGTGCAGCCAGGCTGGGGAACAGTGTTCCCACCAAGCTGAGACAGGAGGAGTCGCAGGCGACAGAATTCCTCCTCCAGCTCCTGGAGAGGGGAAGGGTCATCAGTAAGAAGGGTCCCCCACTGAGCCAGCCCCCCACAACTTGCCCAGGCTGACCGCGTGGTTCCACTCGCCATACCTCCAACTGCTTCATGGTCTCCTCTAGGCCAAGCAGCTTCTCCTGGACCTCCTGGGTCTGTGCTGGGCTCAGGGGGCCACCACCCGGGACCCCATCCCCTTCTCGGGGAGGCCCCGCCCCACTGTCTTCCTCCGCAGGCAACAGGAGCTGTTTTAGGGACAGCACTGGGGGGGATAAGGGGACAGGTCAGAAGAAGCAGGGAGATTGGGGGGGGAGGGGAGGGCCATGGAAAGAGGCAGGGCCTCCAGGGCTGGAAATCAGGGGGCACCTAGCAAGGTGAAACGGGGGTTAGGACAGGTCTGTGCATGGGGTTGGGTATAGGAACAGGGATATGGAGCCCAGACTGGCCCAGCACTGGGCAGGGCCACGGGGGCAGGACTCCGGCACAGGGAGAGGCTGTCTAGGGCCACGGAAGAGGGACTGGGGTCTACCCAGGGTGGCAGTAAAAACCGTGGCCCCTCTAGTTGTGGACTCAGATTTGTAGTGAGGACAGTTTTCTGGCAGCCAGGCACACAGCTGGGGGCACCACCTTTTTCTAGTTCACACAAAACACTGC
>NW_006921686.1:8210133-8227390 GCF_000298275.1 Orycteropus afer afer
CGCCCACGCCTGCCCACTTCCCACTTCCCACGTTCTTCTTGGGCCTTTGCAGCGCGATTTAGCCAGGGTGCGTGCCCCAAAGCTCCTTCCTGGGACACGGCTGCTCGTGGGGTTGGCTCACCGGTGGCCACCTCGCGGGTCATGGCGGAGGTGAGCCGCAGCACGGGCCGCAGCATGGTCTTGCCATCGGGCGTGGGCGTCAGCGTGCGGCTGTGCGACTTGAGCATTAGCCGCTCGTCCTGGCGCTGAAGCAGCAGCAGCAGGTCGTCCAGCAGAAGCACGTGGACCTCTGTGAGTGGGACGCAGGTCCTCAGCCCTTGCCCGAGGCCCTGTCCACCAGCCTGCGGCCCCGAACCTCCTCCTGCCCCCTCTCCCGCACCCCAACGCTCACCCACAGCCTTGTCTTTGGTCACCCGCCACGTCAGCGGGCCCTCGTGGACCAGCTTTTTCTTGGTGATGTCCAGGTTCTGTGGACCGGAAGGGGCAATGGTGGGCCCTTGCCAGGCAAGGCAGGGAGGAGAGTAGGGGGTGGAGCCAGGATTGTGGTCAGAGGTTGTAGTCAGGAATGGGTACCTCGCAGGGGTGAGGGTTCATTCTGGCAGCCTGATACATTACATTACATTCTGGCAGCCTGATACATTATCAGACTGGCTGACAGCCCCCGGCCTGAATCGGAGAACTCCTAGAGAAGCAAGGAGGGCCAAGGGCAGGACAGGTGATCTGGGCCTACCTTGAACTCGCTCAGCATGGGGTCACTGCTCTGCCGAAGATGGGACAAGTCCAGACGCCGCTGATAATCCTTGAGCCTCTAGGGCAGGTACAGGAGTGTTAGGGGGCCAAGCTGATCCCAGTGAGCCTGAGAGGGAGCTCTCAAGCCCAACCCCTGGACTCAGTGCCCGAGTTAACAAGCTGAGTGTGAAGCCCACATTCCAGACACTCAGTGACCAGATGAGGACAAGCCAAGGCTGGGCTCAACATCTGCCCATGTGGTGACCCTAAGTTTCGGTGTGGGACCCGGGGCCAGGGCCAGGCCCAGCCTCACCAGCAGGTCCTCCATGTCACGCACGGCCTGGTTGACGTGGTGCAGAATTTCCCGGCAGCACTCGGCCGCCCGCTCCACTTTCATCCGTTCTGCAGGCTCTTCTGTGGGCAAGGGAGAGAGCAGCCCAGTGAGTCCCAGCCCCAGAGGCTCCTGGGTATCCAGACAGGTTAAAGGGAGTGGAGCCGAGGCCCAGCAGGGCCAGGCAGGACCCACCCACCCCCTTGCTGGGGCTGCTGGCACCTGAATTCTGTCCGATGCTCTGGAGGAGCAGAGGGTACTTGGTCAGGCGCTGCATCTCTGTGGGGATCATGTCTTTCAGCTGCAAGCGGCGGCACCGTGGGTGGCTCTCAGCCTCCTGAGGGGACAGCAGCAGTGGGGTGGCCAATGCTTTAGGGGAACCTAGACACCAGTCCTCTCCCAAGAGTCTGGGTCCCCAACCGCCTCCTCCCTCGAACCCAGGAGTCTGGCCCCCAACTTCCCTTCCCAGGAATCCAGGTCCCCAGTCTCCTCCCACCTTAGACCCAAGCCCGCAGTGCCACCCCACCACCCTCACCTGCACAAAGGCGCAGAATCGGGGCTCCTTGCGCTGTTTGTTTTTGAGCTGCTCTAAAGCAAAAGACTGGCGGCTGCAGAAGCGGGAGGAGATTTTCTGGAACCAGGAGCCCTCAGCGCCATCAAACTACAGTGAGATTCAGGCCAGGGAGGGTGTCTCAGGTGAGACTGGGACAGAAGCCTTAAGTAGGACAGGGCTGGAGCCCAGATCCCTGGGCCTTGAGATGGGAGGGGTCAGAGACTTGCCTGCTGTGTCCTGAGGGAGGAGGAGCTGGGGCGGAACTGAGGGGGCTGAGGGGGGGACCCTTACCCGGGCCAGCAGCACGTCTCCAACCTCCTCAATGAGGTAGCCGCTGTCCTGTCTCCGCTTCATCAGGCTGTCGAGGAATAGGGCTGTGGGGAACGGGGAGGGCAGGGGTTCCGCCTCAGGACTCAGGACTCGGATGTTGGCAGAACCCAGTCAGGAGCTAGAGGGGGTTGGGCTGCAGGTGTGCCTGTCCCCCTGCCCATCTGCCTGCTGCCCCTGGAATGTGAGCTCTGGGGGCCCGTGGCAGGGTTGTTCGCTGCAGCGCCCCCAGGTTGCCAGAGGATGCCAAGACGGGGGGGGGGGGGGGGCGGGGGCGGTGCACTCACAGTGCACCTCGATGAGCTCGTCCAGGCTGGGGAAGATGTTCTGCAGCTCCTCGATGGAGAAGAAGAAGCCATCTGCTATGGGCTGGTAGAAGAGGTCGTGCAGCACCCGGAGCATACGCACGTGCGCGGCCTCCGTCACCAGCAGCTCTGCGGGCCACCAGGCAGGGAGCACCATTGGGGGGCGCAAATTATGGGGGCAGTCTCACAAGCGGGCTGGGGGAACGAGGAGGGGAGGGAGCCAGAGCTGGTGGTGAACTCTTCCTCAAAGCTGGTAGGATAAAACCTCTCTGGGCAGTCATTTGTCTCCTACGTAACCCATTACTGCCAAGTCGATTCCGACTCGTAGCTACCTCATAGGGAGAATAGAACTAACTGCCCCATAGGGTTTCCAAGGCTGTAGTCTTTATGAAAGCAGACTGCTACATCTTTCTACCAAGGAGTAGCTGGTGGGTTCGAACTGCCAACCTTTTGGGTAGCAGATGAGTGCTCAACCACTGCACCACAAAGACTCCCTGTCCCTCACACACCAAAACCCAGACTCACTGCCAATGAGTCAGATTCCGACTCGTAGCAACCCCCACTGGGTTCCTGAGACTGTACAATCTTTATGGAAGTATATTGCCCCATCTTCCTTCCGCGGAGTGGCTGGTGGGTTTGAACTGAATACCTTATCTACTATGCCACCAGGGCTCCTTTGTCCCCCACATAGTCGGTCAGAATCTCTTGACCATAGTCTCTCCCTTTGTCATGACAGCCAATAAGGTGACTCACAGCTCTAGTTTGCCCAGCACTTAGGACACAGGACTCCCAGTGCTGTAACTGGGAGTGTCCCGGGCCAACCAGGGCTAGTGGGCATCCTACTGCCTGGAACCCTGCAGCTGGACTTGGCATCTAACCCTATAGGGATTTTCTGAGCTTTGGCTTCGGGTACAAAGGTTTTTTCTATCCATGGGTTGATAACCTCAGGCCCAGGGACCAGCCCTCAGAGGGTGGATGTGTGAGTTCAAAGGTCCCGAGAAGGCCCCCGAGACAAAATACAGCATTTTGTGTCTTGCATGTTTCCCAGGAGAGAAACCGTGACGCTGTCCGGTGTGGAAGCCACTAGCCACGTGGGGCTCTTTAGATTTAATTAAAATGGCATGAGATGAAAAATGCAGCTCTCCACTGAACCCCACTGTTTCAAGTGCTCAACACAATATGTGGCCAATGGCTACTGCGTTGGGTAGCACAGGCTGCACATTTCCATCACTGTAGCAAGTTCTTACAAGAGCTCTGGTGGCGTAGCAGGTTAAGACATTCATCTGCTAACCAGAAGGCTGGAGGTTCAAACCCACCGGCTGCTCCTGGGGAAGAAGATGAGCCAATCTACTTCTGTAAAGATTTACAGCCTTGAAAATCCAACTGGGGTCACCATGAGTCGGAATCAACTTGATGGCAGTAGGTTCAGTTTGGTTTGGGTAGCAAGGTCTGTTGGACAGTACTGTTCATGTTCTTATCACATCCTCACAAGTACTCACCTCCTGCCCTAAAGACTGAAAAAAGGACCCTTCTATGAATTCATCTGTAAAGAAGCTTCCGAGAACATTCTTGATGTTTGCCACTGTTCCCCCAACAATGACGAATCACGGAAAACAGTCAAGATGAAAATGACACCCCTGCTGTACACAGAAGCGTGCACAGCCCGTGTTTCCACATGCTTCCTAAAACTTTTTCCTGTGGGAATCTTTTTTTCCCCTAAATGAGTAAGATCCCATTAATAACCAAGTTGGTTCTGACTCATCACAACCCCACTGCTCCCATTAAAATGCTTCTGCTCTGTGCCTGGCCCTTCATGCTCTTTTATCTTCAGGACAACCTTTGGAGGTAACAACTACTATCGCCCACGCTTTACAAGTAAGGAAACAAAGGTTCCCACCACAAATACAATTTTAAATACGATTTTTGGCTCGTAACACTCAGCACTGTCCCACACTACTAAAAACTCTTTGGAAAGGTGACTTCAATGGCCACGTAACGCTTGGGTTACAATCAAGGGTCTGTAACAAACCACCCCGGTTGGAGACAAGCTGTCTGCCAGTTTCCCCTGAGCTAATCAGCACAGAGACGAGATCTGTCCATGCTCTTCCTCGACCAGAGCCAGACGGGGTCCTGGGCCACAGGGGACGGCGGGGTCGGTGAGGGTGGGGTGCACTCACCACTGATGACCTCCTGTCGCTTCACCTGGCTCTTGGGCAGGCTGTGCAGGGTGTCTGGGGGGACTAGCTCCCGCCAGCCGGGGGGCTCCTCTGGTTCCAGCTCTAGACCTGACCGCCCTGGCTCCCCCTCATCTCCGGGCTCGGGGCTGTGGGACAGGGACCTTATTAGGACCCCAGTTTGGGGTATCCCAAAGTGCACCACTCCTTGGTGTCCAAGCCCTCTCTGTGGTCTCAGCATTTGCTGTCCCAGATCTGGTGGCCCACCCAGCAGACCAGTCCCAAATCTCCAAGACAGAAGCATCCCACCCTCTCCTTTCTTCTTCCGAGCTCCATGACGACGGTTGGCCCTCAGCAACCTTAGCATCCAATGCCCAGCTCTCTCTGACTCTGGCTCCAGCCACCCCACCCCCCACCCCCGTCCTCCCTGACTCCCTAGGCTGCAGCGATGGGTGGGGGAGGGAATGACGTACGTGGCTCGTCGGGCAGGGCCAAGCACAGCTGTGGCAGAGCCGGGGTCCATGTCCACGTCGCTCCGGGAGCGGCCCCCACCCCGGCCCTTAGCCCCGAGGCTGCCCCGGGAAGGCCGGCGGCGGTCACTCACCCGCAGGCTCTCTGAGCGCCCCAGACGCCCCGATAGCCTGGACCCCAAGGCCAAGGACAGAATCAGGCAGAGGCCAGGACAGAGACAAGGAGAGACCAAGACAGGGACAGAGACAGGGGAGAGACCAGGACAGGGACAGAGTCGGGAGGGACAGGGACAGAGTCAGGGGAGACCAGGACAAGGACAGGCAAAGTCCAGGACAGAGATCAAACATGCAACAGAAAAGAGAAGAGAGAATCAGAGTGGTGGGAGGATTTGGGGGTGCTGGGGGGTCAGGAGGTATACTGAAATTTGGCAGGGAGAGGGGAGGAGAATCCTGCACGGGCACTGACCCCCTCCCTTCCCTGAGGCAGGAGTAAGAGGGAGAGTGGGGAGTGGAGGGGAAGGAGGCATTCAATACTTAGCTCTTCCACTGAGAGGTGATGTCCACACCCACCTCACAGGGGAGGGAGGGGAGGGGTGGCCCATGGGGGAGGGGAGGGGCTGGGGGAAATGGGGGAGGGGCTAGCCCTCCCCCTGCCCAGGGCCCAGGCACCCACCTCTTCCACCTTCTGGGGAGAGAGGGGCACAGGGTCAGAGGTAGACCCAGATGGAACCCAGCCCACCTCCCCACACTCCCAAGGGTCCCCAAAGCGGCGGCACAAGGACAGGCAGGGGGCAGAACCTGCCCCTCAACTGTGAGGGGGACAGGGCCCCCAGGGCATGGAGCACAAAGAGGGAGGGGGTCAAAGGAAGGGGAGAGGGTGGGGGGCAGGGGCAAGGTGGGGAGAAGGAGAAGGAAGAAGGGCTGAAGAAGAGGAGGAGGAGGGAGGCGGGGAGGGGAGTGGCCAAGCGGAAGGAAGAGGGGACCCAGAGGGCCTGAAGGAGGAAGAAAAGGGGAAGCGAATGAGAGCAAGGAGGGAAAAAAGACAAGGAGGAAGGAGAGAAAAAAAGGAGGGAAAAGGAAAGAAAAAATGAGCGTGAAACAGAGAAAAAGGGAAGAGGAGTAAAATGGGAGCTTTGGTGGCGCAGTGCCTGAGGCACTTGACTGCTAACCAGAAGGCTGGCGGTTCAAACCCACCAGCCACTCCTCGGAAGGAAGGTTGGCAATCTGCTTCTGTAGTGATAACCGCCTCGGAAACCCAAGGAGGGGTCGCTATGAGTCAGATCCGATTCCACGGCAGTGAGTTGGTTGGTTAGGAGTGAAAAGGATGGGAAGAGAGGAAAGAAAGGAAAAGAGGAGGAAAAAGGGGGAAAAGAGGAACCGAGAGAGAAGCAGGAGAGGCGGAAAGAGGCATAAGCAGGCAGAGCGGAGATGCTCACGGCAGGCAGATGCGACGGCAGAGGCGCCCCAACACACACCCCCGCCCCCCAAGCCCGGCCCTGCCCCCCACACCCAGCCCTGGGCACCTCTCTGTGTCACCACCCTCCTCGGTGCTCTCTGGGGGTGCCAGGGGCTCCAGGCTTGCCGGGCCCTGTGGGGGTGGGTCCCCCAGGTCCAGCGTGGGGTCAGCACCTGTAGGGGCCGAAGTGGGGAGCCAAGCTGGCTGCAAAGTGCCGAGGGCCAGAGAGCACACTTGCAAGGCCTCGGTTCCCTCCACCGCAGAGGCTAAAGCTAACCAGAGCCTGGCACGGCTGCTCCACGCTTTAAGAGCAGACAGACAGATGCAGAGATCTCTGCGAACGTGGCTGTGGGCAGCTGGGGCGACGGGCTCCAAAGCCAGCCCAGAAAACTCTCACCTGGTTCTCGGTCTGGGCTGTCTCCGGGCAGAGGGTGCAGAGAGACTCCGAGGGTGTCCTGCCCAGGGGCCCCAACGTTCCGGTCCCGAGAGGGCACCACCAGGCCTCCCTTCCGTTCTGTAGAGCTCGGCTTCTCGGCTGGTGGACGCCAAAGGAGAAAGAGGGTAATTCAAGACCAGAGACCCTCAGCCTCAAGCCCTAGGCTCCAGGCCCCATCCCCCACCTCCCTCAGACCCAGGAGCCCAGGCCCCCCCCAGCATGGACACTCTGGCTTCAGCATAACTACCTTCAGCCTCAACTTTGAGGTGTCGAAAATCCGGTACTGAAACGACAGGGTAGGACAGTGAGGTAGGTGGGGCTGACGTGGGGTGCCCAGGCGGGCAGGGGCCGTGGCATCTCACCCTGGGGCTCTCCCCGGTTCCAGCGGGCGGCATCGAGGATGCTGCTCAGCCCTTTCTTGGTCTTGGGCGGTTCGTCCGATCGCCGATTGCCCATTATCATCTGTGGGACAGTGGGGGAAGACAGGAGGGGGTCGAGGATTTTTGAGACTCCCAAGAAGCCAAATTAGACCTCAGCTGTCCGGAGTCACGAGGGTGCTCATGGAGAGGTCCCTGGAGAAAGGCCAGGTTTAGGCACTCAGGGACGTACCTTTTTCCGGAAGAAGTTCCTCCCCGACTTCTTGTCCCCGCTCTTGGTCCGCACCCCAAGGTGGCGCATGTACAGGGTGATGGCGCTGACCACAGCGGCACTGTAAGGAGGGGATGGTGAGGGCCCACCCACAGGCATTCTACAGACACACATACACTAGTGCCCCCTAGAGGCAGAGGTCGCGGCCTCACCCTCTCAGTTCACTTCCCACAACCACTTCCTGTTGTGTCTCGGCAGGAAGAGGGCAGAGTTGAAAAGCGCAAGGGCCAGGGATGCTGTGTAAACGCCCCAGCTCCTGGAGTCCAGATCTCCAGCCCACCCCGCCTCAGACCCTGAAATGAAGCGCCTCTCCCCGCCATCCTCTTGGCCTCTGTCACCTCTTTTCTTCATCATTAGAGATGGTAGGCCTGTAAGGAGAAGAAAGATGTCTGTGAAGAATTTGCTACGCCTGGGGTCCCAGCCCACCCACCCCAAGTGTCCCTGCGGCTGTTCCCTTAGAGGTGAGGGGTGGCAGAGTATGAAAGGACCTAGAGCAGGAAGAGGGACAAAAGGCAGAGCGAAAAACCCCAGAAGATCTAGAAGATCAGAAGGGAGAAGGTTTCCTCATCTAGTGGAGACGGGAGTTAAAAGGATAGGGCTCAACTGCCAAGTGGGAACACAAGGGCCACAGATAAAACCCTAGACACTGGGAGGGAACCCCAAGGCCGAAGAGGAAAACTTAAAGCCAGCATAAACTCAAATGCCATCAAATGCCAAGGCTCAGGGCCCAAAAGCCAGGGGAAGAGCCCGGATGCTCAAAATGAACCTGAGGCTGGAGGAGTCTGAGCGGGGAATGGAGCATGCTGGCGGCAGCAGAGGGCGCCCCACGGCTGAGGAAGGGGTGAAGCTCTGGTGCCAGGCCCAGGCCCACTCACTGCATCTCCTCGAGGTGGGCCAGTAGCCGCTCGGCCACATGCCGCTCCCGGGCCTCGTAGCTGGCTCGGTCCCGTCCAACCCAAACCTCCAGCTGGGCCAGCTCCTGCTCCCAGGGCGTCATGCCCATGAGTCGCTTGGAGCGGAAGTCCTCCAGCTGACGGCTGATGGCCGCCTGCTGGCTCTGTACCACCTCCTGCACGAACCGTCGCTGGACATCCTCGGAGATGAGGTCGGGCCGCGTGCGGTCTGCAGAGACACAGGGACTGGGGTCAGCTCCCTGGGTGCTGGCTCCTCCCTTATCACTTGGACTACAGTTCCACCCACCCTTGGGTTCTCGGGCTGCCACCACCAGGAAGGAATGAATGAATGTCTAGCGTCAAGAAGGATCATGGGGGTGGTGGTCTCCCTCCCTGGGCCTCCCTGCTAGAAACCTCTCCCCCAGCCCTCCTCTCCTTACCAAGTTCAAAGGCGACGCTGGGAGGCACTGGTACTCGAAGAACCTGCTCAGGAGAGGGATTGGAGAGAAGGGGATGGGGCTGGCAAGGCCTGGGACTGGGCCTGGGAGCTACAACCCAGGAAGTGGTGTGGGAATGACAGGAGGGGAGGGCAGCGTGGCCTGTGGTGGGAATAATGAGGGCAGCAGTGTGGCAGAGGGCATGGGGAAGGCCCAGACTGGCAGAGGGGATCCCACGGCCAGGCCCTTCAGCAAGGCAAGGGAGGAAGGTGTACAGAGGCTCTCCAGGGCCAAGGGGAGGGCGGGGGCCGTGCAAGGACGCCTCACCGATGTCTTCTCCAAGAAGCTGTGGTAGAAGTCAAGGAAGGCCTTCCTGCCCTCCTTGGGACCCAGGCTGCTCAGCATGTCTGCGTGCAGGCAGCAGAGCTGGGGGGAAAGGCCAGGGTGGGCTAGAATCCCTCCCTCCCACCCAGACCACCAGCCCCTTTGGAAAGCCTGGGGCTCTTCTCAGGCCCTGACCGAGGGGCTCAAAAGCCACCTCCTCTGGGAAGGGCTGCCTGCTCCTCCACCCAGGGAGGCTCTTGCCTCCCTCAGGGCTTCCCTGGGGCCACCCTGAGCATCTGCTCAATCCCATTCTATGATTCCTCGTGGTTCTGTCTCCTCACTGCTGCTGCTACCACCACGGCCACCGCCACTGCCACCACCAGCCATACTAAGAGGGCGTAGTGGACACCAGGCACCGTCCTAAACTGTGTACAGCTTTAACCTGTTCAATTACAGGAACAACCATTATCCCCACCTCACAGAGGAGGAAACCAAGGCTCAGAGAAGTCCAGAAGCATGCTCAAGGTGACACAGCTAGGAAGCGGCAATGTTGAGATTAGAATCCAGCAGCCTGTCCCCACTCCACTGCCTAGAACTACTGTGAGCGACTGGAGGGCGTGTGGTGTGTGTGTTGGGTGAGTAGGTTCTGATTCGACTGCACTGTACACACGCCATGTGCATGGTGGGGGCTTTGTAAATAAACAGCTGGACGAGTGGGGCTGGCAAATTGACCCACTGAGAGTTTCCTGCCCATGTGGCAGTCCTGTCCTGGCTCCTGGAGGGCTCTTGTCTGCTAAGAGCTCAGTCTCAGTGGGGGTGGGACTCAGTCTCTCCAACTGAAACCCGTTCAAGGTGCCCACATCCAAACCCCCTGCCCCTCCCCCACATACACAAAACTCCCTGAGAGGCCAGTAAGCAGCAACCCAGGGCCACAACTCTCTTCAGATGAGACGAGGGAGGGCTTAAGGGCAAAATCTCAAACTTCCACAGGCCAACCTGGGTCACCTCAGGCTGAGCCTGGGCCACCTCTGGCCTCAGTTTCCACATCTGTTAAAGAACACGGCAGTCAGCACTACCCCTAGGCTGAGTTCCCGAGTCGGGAGCCCTCAAGTTCTGGAAACCTGAGGCCAGCCTCCATGCAGCAGAGAATTCCAATGGGGAAAGACACTGGCAATGTCCCAGTTTCCGGAGGCTGTAGGGTCTCCTGCCGTCCCTTCTGCATCTCCCGGGCATCCCTCTCCAGAACTTGCATCTATCTCCTTGTTTCTGAAGGGCATTGTGCCCTGGGCTAGCCTTGACCCATGCTGGGCCACACTGGGTCTTCTCTGGACGGGAACCTTGCCTACAGGCCCTCTGCCCGCCAGCTTTGTGGCTTCTGAATCACTCTTCCTTCCTGCCCAAACCACCTGCTGGGTTTTCAGGACTCTGCGCGAGCTTCCGGATGGCATGGGTCCGCACCCACATCTCCCAGGAACCTTCTGCCTGCTCCACGAGGGTCTTGGAGCGCTAATTACGTTCTCTTTGCCAGGTGGGCTGCCTGCAGTGGCTTTCTTAGTTCTGGGTCTGAGTCGGCTGTGCTGCCTGGACCAGGATGGCTAACAGTGTTCTCCCAGGAACCAACCCTGCCAAGAAGGCCACTGTGTCCCCCTCCAGTCTGTGAGGAAGGGCACTGTCACAGATTGGTGGTATGGCGTGGGGGTGGCGGGCAGGGATGGCTGGCTCCTGTCCTATCTGTTGGATTCCCCGCTGTTGTCATGACCCTACCGTGGGCTCTCCCCTGCCTGCACTTGCTGCCTGCCGAGACCTACATGGGTGCCGGGTCATCCCTGGATTACATGGCAAACTTTCTGGGTCTTATCCATGATATTATTTCTAGATCCCAAGCTAGGCTTTTTGGATCAGGAGCCTGTTTTCCCAGACCTGGGAGCTCTGGTGGGATTGTGCCTAAGGCACTTGACTGCTCACCAGAAGGCTGGCAGTTCAAACCTACCAGCCACTCCTCGGAAGGAAGGTTGGGCAATCTACTTCCGTAGTGATACTGCCTCGGAAACCCAAGGAGGGGTCGCTATGAGTCGGCTCCAACTCGACAGCAGTGAGTTTGGTTTTTTGGTTGGCTCGTTGCCAGTTTGGCCCCACCCCTGCCCATGCCCTCCCCTCACCAAGGGTCCCGGCTCGAACTGCAGGGCCACATGCTGCAGGAGGGCCATGAGGTGGGCCGGGCGCCGCTTCACCTGCTCCAGGCTCTGGAACTGGCTGTTTTGCTCCTCTGTATTCTGGGAGATGGGGGGCTGGAGTGAGTGGAATGAGGACAAGAGGAGAGGCCTTGGGCTTGACTCTGCCCCACGCTCAGTACTTCCCACAGGTTCTTCTAAGCTGGGAAGGTCCTGGGGCAGAGGGTGTGATGGTGGGCAGCAAAGGCAGGTGCTGGGGGAGTGGATGAGGTGTGACGTCATAGTGGTGGGCGATGAAGACAGAAATGGGGGCACAGAGGTGGGGGTGAGGGAGATGACGGAGGAGGTACCAGAAGAGGAGAGAAGGAAAGAAGGGCAGTGGGAGGAGGCCGAGGGGGCAGCAGAGAGCATCTGGGGTGGAGAGGCGGACCTCAACCTCAAGGTGGGCGGGGCCACTAGGGGCTGGGGCCTGGGGAGCCTGGGGCGGACCGTTTCCCCACCCTGTTTCCCTCACCGTCTCCAGCTCATTCTCAAAATCCTCGTCCTCAGCCCCGATGATGCTGACAGGCACCAGGCCAGGCCGGGGGGGCCCTGGGGCCTATGGGAGAGGAGGGGTGGCCTCAGTTCCCAGTGCACCCCACGGCACGGCCCCAGCCCCATCACCCCCCAGCTGGCAGCTGGTGCCACTCACCGCGCCTCGGGCCATGTCTTCCGCCTCCATGGGCTCCTCTGCAGGGCTGGGGGAAGAGGAGTGGCTGTGGTTAGGGGCGGGAGGAGGAGGCAGGGCAGTTACTCACAGATTCCTGGCCCAGGTGTGAAGGTGAGTAAACAGCCCCCCCACCCGGCTCAGCAGCTCAATGGGACCTCTGTGTGGCCTCTGTGTGGCGACAAAGAGCCCTTCAGAGGCCAGCCGGGGGCGGGGAGTCTAAGGACCGGGAGCCTGGGGAGGGGGGGCAGCTGGGTCCACGAGTGGGCCGCGTTTGGGAGCCTGCAATTCTGGGTCCCTAAGGAGCAGGGGGCTGTTGAGTCCCTGGGTGTGAAGAGGAGGGGGCTGGAAGCTGGTTCCCGAGGCGCTGGGGCCTGGAAGGTTAGAGGGGAGGAAAGAAGGAGATGATTGGCATGTGGCATGTGGGGGCCTCTCCTCCAACTGAGATTGATCGGGGACAGGCTTGGGGCAGGATGTAGCCTCTGAACCCACCAGCCCCACTTCCTGTGACAGGAAATCACATTGGCAAACCCCCCAACCCCCAACTCCACACAAGAAAACAAAATTCTGAACCCTCCTCCCTCAGGGATCAGAAGTCTTCTGAACCAGACGTTCTGTCCCTCAGGGACCTCCTAACTTCCCAGCCTCTGGTCCCAGAAAACGAGAGCTGCCCTCAGGCAGCTCATCCCCAAGGTGGGTGTCTGCCCCCTCCACCCTGAGTCCATCTCCATCTCTCCCCTCCCCTGTCCCAGCAAGCTCTCTGGGGCTGTCGCTCCCTCCAAGCCGTCTCATGTCCCTGCCCTTCTCCTGGACAGACCTCTCATTTTCCCCACTGTCTCTACTCCCCCTTCCTTCTCGAAGCCACTCAGTCTCTTCCCGCCCAGTGGGCCGGCTCCGTCCCATTCCTTGCTCTCCCAGGTTCTGTGCCTCTGTCTTCCCACCTCTGGCTCCTGGGCCAGGCCACTGTCAGTCCCCACCCCTCCGGGGGCTGTTCAGGTGCTGTCTCTCATCTCTTTCCAGCTCTCTCTCCCCCCATCCCTTGTTGTCTCTCGGGTCTCCATCTCTCTCTCTGAGTCTTTCCACCACCCTCTCCATCCTTAATTAGGCTGACTCATGCCATGGGTGACCGGTCAGGACGGAAGGAACTGTAGAAAGAAGGGCAGGGAGGGATGGCAGGCAGTGCTCCCCAAAGCCCAAAGCTATTTATAACCCATGTTGCTTGAGACCCACCCTTCTCCCTCTGCCACAGGCCTCCTTCCTAGTTCTCAAAAAATGGAGTCCTTCTGATTCTGGTTGCCCACCTGGGTGACCCTATTTTACATGGGGTCACTATGGGTCAGAGGCAACTCAACCTAACAACATGACTCTGGTTATTATTATCAAACAACGATGCCGTCTCGAGTGTCCAAAAGCGATCCTATCGGGTCACCCAAGTGGGCATCATTTTTTTTCTTTTCAATGACAGCATTAGTTCAACATTCAAGATGAAGTCATTTAAGACTTGAGCATTATTAAGGTTTCACAGAAAGAAATTTATAAGCCGAGACAGAATAATAATAATAACAGTTATGATTTGTTACAAGAGCTAAGCTTACATGGCAGTTACCAGGTGCCAGGAATTGCTCAAAGCCCTTCTGACGTATGAACTCACTTGACCCTCATACCCACAAGCACTGCAGGCTCTGACTAGGCTCATTCCAAAGCCAAACCAAACCCACTGCCATAGAGTGGATTCCGACTCACAACAACCCATGGGGTTTCCAAGGCTGTAAATATTTACGGAAGTAGATTGCCTCACCTTCCTTCCATGAAGTAGCTGGTGGGTTTGAACCATTGACCTTCTGGTTAGCAGCCAAATGCCTTAACCACCAGAGCTCTTTATTAGGCATATTAGGGGTGGGAAAGCATTTGCCAGGCCAACAGCCACAACTTCCGGGCTGAACAGTGTGGCCTGGCCCCGGGACACGGAAGATCCTTGCTCAGCTCACTCAGGGCTGGGGAGGCTCAAAGACGCCAGAGGGGACAAGGAGCAGGTGCCCATTCTCTGGGAATATTTAACATGCACTTACAATGCGCCAGCTATAGCAATACGGCTTTATATGGGTACTACCTCATTTGATCCTCTCAATGGTCCCAAAAAAACTAGTATTGCCATTTCACAAAGGAGGAAACTGAGTCCCAGAGCCAGGATTCACACCCAGGACATCTGGCTCAAGAATTTATGCATTTAATCACCAGCTTACGTTGCTTCAGGACAAGGGGATGCCACCCTGCTCTTAGGGGACACAAATCTGAACCAAAGCTCTGAGACACATCAGGTCTCCTAATGACACTACATCTGGGAAAGTCGGGGGTGTGTGGCCGTGGTGGCCTGGAGAAAAGAGCAGGCTGGACCCTGCAGTTCCACAGAGGCCTGGAGCTCAGACAGGATTCTGGGGGGCCGGGCTGTTTAGGAGACGAGGGGACCCCCAAAGACCAGGAAATTATAGCCTGAAGCTATCAGGGGACAGATGGATCTATAGGCAACTGGCAGGACTGGTGGACTGCAGAGGGGGCGCTGTGCACCATGATTCTGGGGGGCGGGTGTCAGTGTGGGTTTAACTTCATGGGGTGTGGGTCCAACACCAAAATGGGCACAGAACAGGGCGATCACATGGACGTCTGAGTTCTCCGCAGGGCCCACGGTCTACAGTACGGTGAGCAAACGGCCCAGGCTCCCAAACTCACTGCCGTAAAGTCAATTCAACTCATAGTGACCCCTCTTTGGGTTTCCGAGGTGTTATCCCTACAGAAGTAGATTGCTTAATCTTCCTTCTGAGGAGTGGCTGGTGGGTTTGAACCCCAAGCCTTCTGGTTAGCAGTCAAATGCCTTAGGCACTACGCCACCAGAGCTCCCTCTGGGAGCCTTAGAGAACCTAAAATACAGAGGGCTGCCACTGAGTCTAAAGAAGACATGGAATGTACAAGCCCCAGATTCCATTTGACACTCAGTGGGTCTACATCAGGGACTCCCTGGGTGGTGCAGTTAAGAAAATGGTTGACTGAAAGGCTGGCAGTTCAAGGCCACGCAGAAGTGTGCAGAGAGACCTGCTGGGGTGCTTCTGGAACGAACGTCACAGCCTTGAAAACCCAATTCCACTCTGCAACACCTGGGGTGGCCATGAGTAGGAACTAGCTTGATGGCAGCTGACTCTGATTTTGAGTCTCCGTTACTGGTTCTCAACTAGAAGTGATTTCACCCCTCAGGGGACATCTGGCAATGCCTGGTGACATTTTTGGTTGTTTTCAGCAGGGGAACGCCTAATGGCATCTAGCAAGAATGCTGCTCAACATCTTAAAATGCACAAAAAAGGCCTGTCCATAAGAACTATCTGATCCAAACTGTTACCAGAGGGCAGGCTGAGAAACACTTGTCTACAAGCAATGGGCAGGGCCTGGAGCATAGCAGAGGGGGTGAGGTGGGGCCCAGCAGGTTTTAAAAAGGTCCATAGTGGTGAGAGTCTTAGAGGAAAATGGGCACAGATTTGGGACCACATAGGGGCTGGCTTCTTTGCAGGAGCCAGAGTCTCCAAGGACCTTGGGAGCCTTCAAGATCCTAAAATACAGGAGGACCAAGCTGAGTCTGTGAGGAGCCCTTAAGAACAGATAAGACCCCAGATTCTATTCGACTGACACTCAGTGGCTCTACAGATATTCAGGATTCAAACGGGGTCAGGACTCCATTGGGAAAGTAGCCAGTCTATGGGGCCTCTGAAGACTTATAAAGGCTGTACAATTCTATAGGTTCATGTGGTGGGGGGGCCAGAGACTCAAAGACTGTAAGGGGCCCCGAATTCTAAAGGATGCTATTAATCTAAAGAGCCTCCATGGGGGCCGAGCAGAAACCTGGAGGGTCCTTAAAACCTTGTAATCCATTAAATCTATATGGAACGTGGCGGGTCGACAGGAGCCCCTAAATCTTACAGTGGACGTGGCGGGTCTACACGAGCCCCAAATCCTACAGAGGACGTGGCGGTGTGCGCGGCCGGGCCATGCCGGGGCGGACGCTGGGAGTCAGGCTCTGACCCCACCCGGGGCCGCGTTTCTCACCTGCGCCAGGTCGTGAGACAAGTCGCCGCAGTCTCCAGAACCGAAGCCTCCGCGCGCCGGCTCCGAGCTTCCCCCACCCGGGCCGCCGAGCCGCTCTAGCCGCCCCAGAGACACGCTTCGCGCTCAGCTCCACTCCTCCCGCCAGCCGCTCTAGCCCGGCTCCAGCCAGGCTCCTGGCTCGCCGACTCCACTCCTCCCGCGGGCCGCTCAAGCTCTGCACTGCGCCACGCTGGCCAGATAGAGCCGCTCTGGCCTGCCATGGAGGGCTGGCGTTTCCGCATCTCGACTGCCCGCGTCAGAGTCCCGGCCTCCGCCCCCCACACACCCCGCCCAGAGATGAGGTTAGTTCCAGCCCTCAGAGCAGAGCCCAAAGCGAGATAATCTGAGTCGCCTGGGCCCTTGGTCCTCGGATCTCAGACTGGAACGCTTCTCCCTATCCTGTCTCTCTTTTTGGGGCGAGCTGAATTCTCAACGCTTGTATAGCCCCCAACACTTTCCTCTGGGGCTGGAAAGCAAAACTCTGGATTGGAGCCCAGCTTTGCCTCAGACTTGCAGTGTAACCTGGTAGCAGTAATGGTTCTTCCAGTCTCAGTCCTCCCATCTGTACAATGGGGGAGAGTCACTAGCTCTCCTCCACGCTCATCTCCTCGGACATGATTAATGAGCCCCAAACGTTATCAAACTCACTCTACTGGGAACTTCGGGCTCCATATAGTGTTGTTATTGTTTTTCTTTTTAGGCGGCCCTCAACCTTGCGGGGTTGCAGCAGGAGGCTTAGCGGAGAGCACCTGCGAGTTCAATACCAACACAGTCTCCGGATGCGCGCCCTGGAGCGAGTCGGTTCTGCTCCCTGGGCCTCACTTTCCCCACCCATACAACTGGGTGATCAGCTGGGAAGCAGTGAGCCTGGCCCCGAGCCCCTCATCCCCACCCACTGAAGCACTCGGCGAGGATTAGCTTCCCTCTCCTCGTCCCCTTTGACAGGTGGGAAAACTGAGGCCCAGGGAGGGGCAGCGGCCGGCGCAGTGCGGCCCAGAGGAGGCGCCTCCACCTCCGACCTCACTTCCCGCCGCGGCGGAGGGGAGGGCCGGGGCCGAGGACGGTGTACCTGGTGTCCGCGCGGGGAGGTGACCGGCGGGGCGCCCGAGGTCGGGCTCGGCGATCCCCGGCCCAGCGTCCCGGCTCCCGCTTCCTGGCTCCGGCGGGGC
>NW_006921686.1:8227666-8231019 GCF_000298275.1 Orycteropus afer afer
GGCGCGGGGCGCCCGCTCCACGTTCCTCACCTCGCGGTGCCTGAGAGTCGGCCGGCACCGCGCGGGCAGGGAGGGCCCGGGGCGCTGTCACTGTCCCGCGGCCTCAGTCCGAGCAGCAGTGTCCCCGGCTTTCCGCTCCGTCGCCCTGTCTCTCTGCCCCGTGTCTCTGGGTCTCCTCTTTCTTTGTCTCTCTGTGTGTTTCTGTGTCTCTGTCTCTGTTCTCTCTCTGTCTCTGTGTCTCTGATCTCTGTCTCTGTGTCTCTGATCTCTGTCTCTGATCTCTCTGTGCCTCTTATGTCTCTCTGTCTCTGATCTCTGCATTCTCTCTGTCTGTGATCTCTCTGTGTCTCTGATCTATGTCTCTCTGTTCTATCTCTGCCTCTATTCTCTCTGTGTCTCTGATGTCTCTGTGTCTGTTCTCTGTCTCTGACCTCTGTCTCTGATCTCTCTGTTCTCTGTGTCTCTGATCTCTGTGTCTCTGTTCTCCATGTCTCTGATCTCTCTCTGTCTCTGTTCTGTGTCTCTGTCCTCATGTCTCTGATCTCTTTCTGTCTCTGTTCTCCGTGTCTCTGATCTCTTTCTGTCTCTGTTCTCTGTGTCTCTGATCTCTCTGTTTCTGTTCTCCATGTCTCTGATCTCTCTCTGTCTCTGTTCTGTGTCTCTGTTCTCCATGTCTCTGATCTCTCTGTGTCTCTGATCTCTCCGTGTCTCTGATCTCTCTCTGTCTCTGTTCTCCGTGTCTCTGATCTCTCTCTGTCTTTGTTCTGTGTCTCTGTCCTCCGTGTCTCTGATCTCTCTCTGTCTCTGTTGTGTCTCTGTTCTCCATGTCTCTGATCTCTTTCTGTCTCTGTTCTCCATGTCTCTGATCTCTCTGTGTCTCTGTTCTCCGTGTCTCTGATATCTCTCTGTGTCTCTGATCTCTGTGTCTCTGTTCTCCATGTCTCTGATCTCTCTCTGTCTCTGTTCTCCATGTCTCTGATCTCTCTCTGTCTCCGATCTCTCTGTTTCTCTGTTCTCTGTGTCTCTGTTCTGCCCCTCACCCCCTTTCTTGGTTAGTATCTTTCTCGCCTCTTCTCCCATTTCTTCTGTCACTTTTTTCCTCAGACTTCTCTTCCCATCTCTGGATCTGTATGTCTGTCTGTATCTTCCTGTGTCTCTGTCTCAGTCCCTGTCATGTCCCCAGAGTCTCGCTGGTTCAGGCTCTCCATGTCGCTTTATCTCTAGGCCCTTCTTGGATTCCCTGACCCTTCCTTGTGCTCTCTCTGTCTCGGTCTCTCCCGATGTCTCTGCCTCTGTGGCTGTGTCTCGCAAGGATCCCCTGTATCTCTTGTCTCCTTGTTGTCTTCTCTTCCACTCGCTCTGCCTCTCCCTCACTCTCTGGTCTGAAGAACTTAACTTGTATCCCTGTGTCTCTCTGTCATTGCCCCTGAGTGTCCTCACCAACCTCAAGTCAGTACTACAGACACTCTAAAGCACCCTTGGACAAGTCCACGCACGGAGAAGAAGTGTGGCCTCAGTGAAGGAATTCAGTACTACCCCTACAAGATAGCTCCTGTGTTTGCAGTGCGTAAGGAGCCCTGGTGGCGCAGTGGTTAGGCCCTCGCCTGCTAACTCAAAGGTTGGTAAAATGATGAACACTTTGAACTCACCAGCCTACTCCTCAGAAGAAAGATGTGTCAGTCTGCTCCCTTAAAGACCACAGCCTTGGCTTCCGTATGCATAAATATGGTCGCCGTGCGTGCACACATACACACACATGCCACCCCCAACAGACACACACACACACACACACACCACCCCCAACACAAACACACGCAGCACAGCCCCCTCTTGGTGGGACCTACCCCAAGACACTTCCTGTTTCTCTCCTGGGGGTAGCCTAAGCCTGGCTACCTGGTCGCAGCAGTTGTGGGGGGTGGGCAGGGGAGGCCTTGGATCCAGAATCTTGGCTCTGAGGAAGGAGGGAGCTGGGACCTAGTCTCCTGGATCTGAGGGAGAAGGGGGTTTGGGGACATGCATTCCTGGGTCCCTGGGGAAGAGAGGGTCCAGCCCCCATGAGATCCATGACTCCTGCCAAGGCCTGCAGTTGGGAAGGATTTATTACCACTAAGTGGCCATGACAGAGCAGTGGAGGAGGGGGCACTAACGAGACTGCTACAATCAGCTCCCCTTGAGGCAGCGATTAAGGGCTCATTACCCGCCAGGGAGGGAGCAGGGAGCCTGGGAAAGAAAGCAGGGGGAGGATGCTGGGAGGGTTCGTAGAAGGGAGTGAGGACAGCGCAGAGAAGACCAGCTAGCAGCCCGGATGCTTGGGCAGGTCCAGGAGACCTGGGAGGGAGAAGAGGGCTCCAGGACACTCCAAGGAAGTGATGACCCCCAGGGAAAGGGTGAAAGGGACAGAAGAAGGTTGGGGGTGGGGTGAGCCAAGACACTAGAGGTGGGAACAGAGCAGGCAGCCAGGGTCACGGCTTCTCCAGCTGGGCGTCTCCCACGTGGAGGCTGCCCACGTCCTGGTAGGTGCCCTGGAGGCCCCTGGAGATGTCCTCATACATGGAGCAGTCGTCCAGGTTTAGGCCCTGGGGTGGATATGCAGTGGTGGTGCACGTCAGTGCCTGACGCCTGGGGTCCCGCCCCACGCCCATCCCCCAGTGCGCCTGCCCGTACCCCGCCCCCACCCCCCACTCACCTCATACAGATTTTCATCCTCGTAGTCGTCCTGGGCATCTATCCTGAACTTCTCATTCTGCCACCGTTTCTGTAGGGGACGAGGTGTCAGGAGCCTCAGTGAGCAAAGGGGAGGCAGACAGACCTTGGGACCCTCCTAGACAGGAAGGGCTGCTTTGCCAGTGTGGCTCCCCTGCATGCTGCCTGCAGCCACCTGGGTGCAAGTTCTCGGCCACTTGCCTTGACAGGAGGGAAAGCAGGCTTAGCAAGGGGAGGTGGGGAGTCATGTTCACACTGGATGAGTGGCAGGTCTCTCTGGGTCCAAAGCTACTGAGTGTCTTCTTGGCTTTGTTATTTGGCATTGTAATTCTCCATTAATAATTATACCACCATACTAACAGTAATAGGTGCTCTGCAGTGGAAGAAGTTAGACTAGGGCAGGTCCCCCTGTGAGAGAAACCCAGTCCCCATCTTCCCCAGCCTTGGCATCAAGGGGCTACAGCACTCCTGGGTGTGGGCTGAGGAGGGTAGGACAGCCTGGTAAGGGAGAGGGAGACACCTGTGGGGGGAGAGGGAGAAACCTGGTGGGGGAGTGAGACATCTGCGGTAGGGGGAGGGGAGAGTGAGGACACTCCTAAGGGGAAAGTGAAAGACTTGCTGGGGGAGGGGAGAGTGAGGACAACCCTGGT
>NW_006921686.1:8231327-8277311 GCF_000298275.1 Orycteropus afer afer
GGGGAGGGAGACAACTGGGGGAGAGGGAGACACCTGAAGGGAGGGAGTCACCTGGGGGGGAAGAAGACACCTGAGGGGAGGGAGACACCTGGGGAGTAAGTGAGTCACCTGGGGGGAGGGAGTCACCTGAGGGGAGGGAGACACCTGGGGGGAGGGAGACACCTGGGGGGGAGGGAGACACCTGGGGAGTAAGTGAGTCACCTGGGGTAAGTGAGTCACCTGGGGAAAGTGAGACACCTGAGGAGAGGGAGACACCTGGGGGGAGGGAGTCACCTGAGGGGAGGGAGACACATGGGAGGAGGCAGACACCTGGGGGCAGGGAGACACCTGAGGGGGAAATGAGGTACCTGGGGAGAGGAATGAGGCCCCTGGGGGCAGTGAGACACCTGGGGTTGGGGAAGTGAGGACATCTTTTTGGAGGAGAGTGTGCAAGGATACCCTCTGGGCCTGGCACCATTTAAAGTCCATTCATCACACTCCCTGAATCCTGTAACTTCTATGAGGTGGGTGCTGGTATGCTCCCAAGACTTAGAGGGGACCCTCAGACTCAGGGGGGCTATTTGGGCTTTGGGCTGTGCCCCCCCCACCCTGCTGACCCGGGCCCAGTTGACTCACCCTGAACAACAGCAGCGTCCCAGGCACCACCGCACAAAACAACAGGATGATGCCCTCTGCTGTGATGATGCGGTTCTTGGTGCCCTCCCCCATGTCCAGGAAGGGCCTGGGGAGGGGCTCTGGGAGGAGAAGTACTGCTCAGAGCCCTGGCCCCCATGAGCCCCTCCCAGCAAGGCCCCACTGGGCGGATAAGAACACCTGTCCCTGTGTCCCTGTTTCTGAGCCGACCCCAGCCTGTGCTGAAGGACTGGCTCTGCCCCCCCCCCTTCTCAGGTGAGGAAGCCCAGTGTCCCCATAGGAGAGTGGTCTCTGTGGCACCAGGACACGGGGGTCACTCACCGCGCACGCGGAGGTAGGTGCCGCAGGAGCGTCGTACTTTCCCACCGTCCTCCACCTGGCACTGGTATATGCCCCCATGGCTCTTGTTCACCTGTGCGATTTTGAGCTCCCCCTCGGAGCCCAGGCCCAAGCCCAGGAACATGGGAGGCCACGAGTAGTTGCCGTGGAGGACAAGCCACCATGTCACGTTGGGGCTGCTGCCATTGTGTGGGCACAGCAGGCGGGCCTCATCCCCCACGCTCACCGTCACAGAAGGTGGGCCCCAGTCCACCCACAGGGCCTGGATCCCAGGCCCTGCAAAGAGGAGAGACTGGGTCAGAGACAGGCCAGGACAAAGGTTCCCAGGCCAAGGCCTTGGCGTACAACCCTCCTGGGTGAGTGGGGAGGAGTGGGAGGCCCCCCTGGGGGACAGAGGACACCCCTGGGGAAAGGAAGACACTGCTAGGGGGAGGGAAGACACCCCTGGGGGACAGAGGACACCCCTGAGGGACAGAGGACACCCCTGGGGAAAGGAGGACACTGCTAGGGGGAGGGAAGACACCCCTGGGGGACAGAGGATACCCCTGGGGGACAGAGGACACCCCTGGGGGGAATGATGACACTGCTTGGGGGGAGGGAGGACATCCCTGAGGGGAGGGGGACACCCCTGGGGGACAGAGGACACCCCTGGGGGGAATGACAACACTGCTAGGAGGGAGGGAGGACACTGCTGAGGGGAGGGGGACCCTTCTCTCTTCCCCAGCTCCATCTCTTATCCCCCTCCCCACACCCCACTTTATACTTGGACCTCAAATAACTCTCTGGCTTTGGGATGTTTTCCTCCTTAGCACTGGAAGTGTCCCTGTCCACATAAACCAAGAAAACCCCCATGGTCCTGGAGTCAATTCCAACTCACAGCACCCCAAAGGGCAGAGTAGAACTGCCCCCAAAGTTTTTTTTTTTTTTTTTCCAAGGCTGTCAATCTTTACGGAAGCAGATTGCCCAATCTTTCTTCCACAGAGGGCTGGTGGGTTCAAACCACTGACCTTTTGGTTAGCAGCCAAATGCCTTAACCACTACGCCACCAGAGCTCCTTCCTACCCCCATAGCTCCTTCCCAAATTGATTGTGCACTGAGACCTGGGGGCCTTTCCTGTATCTACTTTCCCACTTCACCCCCTTCTCCCTGTAATCTTCACAGGGCCCTTGCAAGTCAAGTCCCATCATCTACCTGGGGTCCAGGCATGAGTTCAGTCTTTGGGCTGGCTTGGGGTCTGGGGTCACCTCCAGATGGTTGGCGTGAGGGAGACAGGGTAGGCCTGCAGCTGGCTGTGGGCTGTGGCTGTCTGGCTGTCGTATCTGGGCAACGTGCCCACCACACACACATACACACACTCAGCTTCCCCGCTAGTCCTCACCACCAGCCACCAGCTGCTCTATCTTGAAGAGGCAGGAGGTGGGGCGAAGTGAAGGAGGAAGAGGTGCGGAAAGAGGCCAACCTCAGGGTCACGGGCCTAAGACCCAGGCAGAAGTGGGCTTCACTCCTGCAGCCCGGTGTGACCTTCTCTGAGCCCCTCAATCAAATTCAGTGGTTGAAGCTCCTGCCCACTGGAGGGAGAGGAGGGGCAGGAAGGAGCCCCACCCCCTGCCCCCCAACCCACTTCCCACACAGAGGAGTGGCTGGGATGCAAAGTGAAACAGGAGAGAGCTTTTCCTCCCCTTGAACCTGAGCTCTGCTCTCAAGGCCTCTCTTTTCCTTCTAGCCCCCAGTCTCAGCTGGGCCTTACTTCCTTATTTTGACCTGTGTGGACAAAGGAGTGGGGAAGGAGGCTCTCCCTCCGGCCTCCTTCCTCCTCGGGGCTGTGGACACCCCCTCACCTTCACTGAGGGCCTCCCAGACTCACCATAGCCCTGGCCTGGACTGTGGGACCCAACCCAACCCATTGCCAACAAGTGGATTCCCAATTCTGACCCATACAGCCCTATAGGACAGAGTAGAACTGCCCCCTAGGATTTCCAAGGCTATAAATCTTTACAAAACTGTCACATCTTCCTCCTCCTCCTCCTCCGAGCTGCTGGTGGGTTCAAACAGCCAACTTTTGGTTAGCAGCCCAGTGCTTTAACCACTATGCCACCAGGGCTCTTGGACAGACAGACAGACACAAAATTCCACTAGGGCCCTTCCGCTGCTCCCTCCTCCCTCTGGGTCTCCTCTCTATTCTCCCAGAGCACCCTTCCCTCTGCCTGTGCCCCTCTCCCCAGCCTCCCTGGGAGCCCTGAGCACCCGCCCTGGCCCTCGGCCACATACCCAGCCCAGTGGCAGAGAGCAAGAGGAAGAAGATGGTGGCAGGCGGAGCTCGGACGACCCCTGGAACACGGGGCATCTTCTCCCAGTGGGTTCCTCTGGTGTCAGCGGTCCTGGGGTATCAGAGCCCACCTCAGCCTGGCTCCAAACTCCACGCTCCACCCACTTCCTGCCCAGCCCCGCAGGAGATGGGCTCCACTGGCCCCCATTGCAGGCATCTGGTTGTCTGGCCCGGGACAGCCCCAGCCAGGGTGCATGTCAGGCTGTGAAGGGAAAGGAACCGATCCCTGCACCTGTGGCCACAATTCCCCTGAGGGGAGGCAGCTTGGGTGGGGGAAGGCCTGGCTCTCGTCACTGTCTTTCAAGAGCCTTGGGAGGAAACCAGAGGTCTGGGTGGCTGCTTCAGTGTGGGGGTTCCGAGCTTGGTCTCTGCCACTTGCTGACCTTGGGCAAACCTTGGACCCTCTCTGAACCTCAGTCTCCTCACTTCTTAGGTTTAGATGAGGATTTCAAGGGACTGTGTGTTGTTCCGTGCCGTGCAGTCGGCCCAACACATGGTGACCCCATGCAGGACAGGATGACACGCTGCCTGGTCTGTGCCACCTCCAGGTCAGTGGTGGATTGCACCATTGTGATCCACAGGTTTTTATTATTTTTTTTTAAATTAATTAATGAGAAGTTTTATTTAATGAATTGTTGTTCAGTGCTGTGGAGTGACCCTGTGTACCAACAGAACCAAACACTGCCCTGTCCTGTGCCAGCCTCACAATCACTGCCACACTTGTGCCCATCATTGCAGCCACTGTGTCAATCCATCTATTGAGGGTCTTCCCCTTTCGACAGAGGACACAACGGTCCTGGCGCACTAAATCGAAAAAACAAACCCATCACCCTCCAGTTGCTTCTGACTCCATGCAACCTCGTAGGACAGAGTAGAACTGCCTTATAGGGTTTCCAAGGCTGTAAAACTTCATGGAAACAGACTGCCACATCTTTCTCCCTTAGAGCGCTGGTGGGTTGGAACCGCTGACCTTTCCGTTTGCAGGTGAGTGCTATGACCACTGTGCCACCAGGGCTACCACCATATGCACAGTTAGTGGAATAAAGAATGCCAGAATAAGATTGCAAAGTTGGGTACAACACTGGTTAATGTCCTGCAAAACAGTAACTCTCTAACCTTTGACATTTACTTTTTCTACCAGATACAAATTATTTGCAATTTACCAATTTCCTACAAGTTAACACCTAAATTTAGAGCCCTGCTCATAGTAACAGTCAAACAGAGCTGTTCTACCTGCAGTGTCTGATGGTCATTGAGCCCCAGGTGTTCACGGGCTGATCGTCAGGAGTTGGTAACCAGGCCTCTCTGCCTAATCTTAGTCTCGAAGCGCCACTGAAACCTGGTCAGCACCCAGGCACACGAGTCTTCACTGACAGACAGGCGATGGCTGTGCGTGAGGTGTGCTGGTCAGGAACGAAGCCGGGTCTCCTGTGAGGAAGGCAAGAATTCCCCACTGACCCCCGATGTCTTCTTGACATGGAGCAGGTGCCCATTTAAATGTTAGTCAATATCAGTGCTCCTGAGGAATAAATAAGGCAGGGAGACCAGTCACCAACTAGTTGCATGATTAAGGGTTGCTACGATTTTTTTTTTTTTAAATTGTGATTTGGGTGGAAGTTTACAGAGCAAACTCATTTTCCATTCAATAGTTCATACACATTTTGCTTCAATACACGGACTCAGTCCCCACGATGTAACAGCTCTCTCTCTTCCCACTTCCTCCCTGGGGTTACCTTCTCCCTGTGGGGTCACTGTGAGTTGGAATCCACTCAATGGCAGTGGGTTTGGTTTTGGTTTTCCCTTCTCTGAGCCTTGGGCATTTGTAATCCATGAAATAGGGGTGGGATATCCTCTGGGCGTCATGGGATGAAATGTTCCTGGAACCCAGGGAGTTAAAACCATGAGGAGCTCTCGGCACTCTTTTGTTTTGGCCTTCCCACAGCTGGGACTTGAGATGGTGGGCCGCCCTCACCCCCAGATTTTACGGAAGAGTAAACGGAGGCACAGAGGCGGTGTCACTTGTCTGGTGCCATAGACTCAGGGAGAGGCGGAGCAGGGATTCAAAGTCGCTTCTGTGTGACTCTCAGGTTCCTTTGTGACCATGATTTTAGATCAGGCAGGAGGGAAACTAAGCTCAGATGCTAACTGAGAGGTCAGTGGTTCAAATCCACCACCTGCTTCCCAGGAGAAAGCTGTAGCAGTTTGCTTCTGTAAAGTTTACAGCCTTGGAAACCCTACGGGGCAGTTCTACTCTGTCCTCTAGGGGCCCTGTGAGTCGGAACCAACTCCACGGCAACAGGTTTTAAAAACACATTTTAAAAAAGCGCAGCTGTCACCCACGCAGAAGACCATGAAGACAAGTCAGAGATTCCAGGGTTTGAATCCCCGCTCTGCCAACTCCATGGCCTTTTGAGCCTCAGTTTCTTCTCCTGTAATACGGATATAATGTTCCCACCTTGTGAGGTGGTAAGGATATTTACAGCACAGTTCCTAGGACAGGGTTAGTTCTCCTTCTCAAGCCAGAGCTCTTCCTCCTCCCTCCAGGGACCCAGGGGTTCTGTTGTGCCCCTTGCGTGTGACTTGGGGCAGGTAGTCAGTCTTTCTGAGCCTCAGTTCCTCCTTACAATCCCCTCTCGGGAGGAAGCCAGGGTCCAGACCTGGCAGCCTCAGAAATTCACCTTCCTTCTTCCCCGTCCTCCAGTGGCTGAACCCGTTTCCAGGCCCTCGACTGCCCCCTAGTGGCGGGAGATGAGTGATTGCCTGCCTCCTGGACTCCGCCGGCCTATCTGGGCATCCCCGACTCCGGCTAACCTAGTGTTCGCCTGATGCTGCGAGAATGACACTTGGTGTCGCGTTCTCATGACAACCCTGGAAAATGTTTTCATTTTTAATGCACAAAAGAGGAAATGGGGCCCATATCGAGGAGACTGGCCCAACGCCATGCCAAGGAGTAATTCTGGCCTCTCCCCATTTCCTTCACTTATGAGCAACAGCTGAGGCTGGAGCTAGGTTACCTGGGTTCAAGTGCACTCCCACCTCTTAGCTACAGTATTGGTCTCACTTGCCATTCCGTCTGGTTCATGGCCACCCTGTGTATGCAGAGAACGGCCCTCCACAGGGTTCTAGAGACTGTGACCTTTTGGAAGCAGATCTGGACGGTTCTGAGGTGCCTCTGAATTGCCAACCTCTAGGCACTTAACCACAGCACACCCAGCAAATCAGTTAATCTGTTAGTTTCCCCAGCTCTAAAATGAATCTCCTGGCACGCAGGGCTGCTGCGTGTTATGAAGTGACGTATTTGCAATGTGCCTGGCACGTCGTAGGCTGTTATGTCGGTGCTGGAAGGCATGACAGCTTCATTCCCTGCTGGGTACAAGAAATCTTTTACCTTTATTCCACTTTAAACATCTCAGACTTAAATTTTGGGACTGCTAAGCAATTGGGTTATCTTGCTGAACCAGCAGAGGTGGAATAAGGTACAGACAGGTGAAGGCAATGCAATTTGAACCCAAAGTTCCTTAGATTTCATACCCCAGGCTTGGCACTGGAGTGAAGTGGGAAGATGGGTTGCATCTGCGCATTCATTTCAGCTGAGGGAAACGGGTCTTCAGTCAAGCCAGTTAGTGTAAGCTCAGCATCTAGGGGTCAGATGCGTGCTCTGATCAGTTTGGACCTCCCACCTCCACCAAGGGCCCAATCAAAGACAAGTTCCCACCCCACCCGCCCCAGGAGCAGAGGTTAAGCCATGAGAAGCCACATGTGGTGACTGGTTAACTTGGCCCTTCATCCTGCCCCAGGGGTCTCAAAGCTGCTTCACATGTCTTCACCTTCACAAGCCCAGCTGGATCGCTCCATCACACAACCCGGCCCAAGGCCACCCCTCGAAGCTATCAAAACCAGCTGAAACCCAAAGTGTAGGCTCTGGTAAGAAAGATGGCACTGAAGGGATCCTGCAAGGGGCCACATGGAGCAGGCCATTTCCTTCAGCCTCCTCCCAGGAAACACTGGGTGTATCCATTCCAACAGGCCCCTTAGAGGTAGGTGTGTTCACAAGTCATAACCCATGCTCCCCCACCTCAAGCCACTGCCTGAACCACCACACTCATTTCCTGAGATGCAATCCCAAAGGCTGGGTATGGACGAGGTGCAGGGGCCCTGCCCGAGTCCCGCCCACAGCTGACATGTTGCACACTCAGGGAGTGGCTGTTGGAGCTGGGGCGCAGGCTTGGCTGGCCCCTTAATACCACAACTACCAGCTGGGCGGAGCCTTGGCCCTCTTTCACAAAGGAAGCAAAGTGCTCCTTCCACACCCACTGCCGGAGCTCCGGAAGAGAGGCAGCCAATCAAGACAGGCCGAGACCACAACTACGAATGAGGCAATTTATTTAACCAGCATCGTTTGTTCTAATGTTTCTTATTGGCAGCTGCCACCTGCGAGAGAAGAAGAGGAACAGTCAGTCGTGGGGTCTCCCAGGGTACTCTGCAACAGTCACTTCTTACACATACCACCACCGGCCACCAGACCTCCTGCCAACCCTGGGTTGTCTCCCATTTTACAGAGGAGTAAACTGAGACCCAAAGAAAGGGAAGGAGCAGTGGAGGGTATTCCAACTTCTCCCCACTGTCCCCTGGAAGAGTGTCTCTCTCCCCTTCCAGGGGGCCTGGCACCTCCCGTTCTGTGTCCCTTGACTGAACACTCACTCCCGAAGCTCCTAGGTGGTCTTGTGTCAATGATACAGAAATAAGGAAGCAACAGGTCCTCTGGGGCCTCTGGTGGGCTAGAGCGGACACACTCTAAGCCAGACTGCGGCTCCACAGGTGGACCAGCTGCGCGCCAGTGAGTGTGTCCACAGACCCGAGTTTCTGGGGCCTGAATTGGGCCCTTCTCCTCAGGATGTCCCCCTCGCCCTCCGCTGATGCTCAGTAAGCATCAGGAATGAGAGGGGAATATCGCAGGTGGCATCTGTTAACACCACCCAGGCAGGGAGGGCTGTTGGAGTCATTCTCTCTTCTGCCCCAGAGTTTCTCTGAGCCCCACCACTCTGTTCTATACTCTCTACAAAGCAGGGCCTCAGGAGATGCCCGAGGGACCCAGCCCTGGCCCACACCCAGACCTCACCTGTCCGGCGATTCTGTCCAGATCTCTTTGTCCCTGAGGTGTCAGTTTGCGGCCCCTGCAGGAGGGAAGGGTCAGGCAGCCTGGGTGAGTGCAGGCTCTCAGGCCCCTGGTGGCACCTGGCCTTGAGACCACATGACTCCAGTCAAGCTCTGCCACGGGCCCCAGTCAACAAATTCTAACGAGCTAGGGGCAGGAGTGGAAGCCCCCTGGGAGCTGATGGGGTGTCGTTTGTGCAAGCATTAGATCAAAAGCCCCGAAAAATCAATTGCGAAAAGTTAACGAGCAGGCTAATGAAAGCAGACAGTCGCTAAATTACCTTCCTGGCATGTGGGGTAGTTAGCCAGAGAGGTCAGAGTGAGGCTCCATACTGTTGGCTTTTCTGCAGAATCCCTGCCTGTCTCCGGGGTGGGGTGAGGGCCAGGACTGTGCAGCACAGGCCTGGCGCCTGTACCTGTGTGTGCGTGTGTGTGTACAACCTGATCACAGGAGGTGATGTGGATACTGATGATCTGGCCCCAAGGCCCTCTGGTCGACTCCTCTCCCCACTTACCCATCTTGGTCCTTCTCCACCATTTTGAGCCCCTCTAGGGCTTGGAGGACCCGGCGGGCCACGCTCTTGGAGCCTCGGCTGAAGTGGCTGGGCATGACGCCGTTTCTCTGCCGTCCCCCGTAGATCTTGGTCATGGAGCCGACCCCAGCACCGCCCCGGAGGTACAGGTGCCGTGCTGTGGAAGCTGGGGGTGGGTGGGGGAGACATGAGGACCTTCCCCAGGTAGAAGTCTCCTCTCCACAGAGGGGGCAGGCTGAGGGGAAGGGCCTCGCTGCCACACAACTAATCCTCACCAATCTACAGCCAGGGAGACCGAGCACACAAACCAAGCCACAGCTCTCCATGGCACACACTCCCTGTGCCCATGCTGCGGTGCTGCCGCAGCTGTGCAACTCCGGACAGGCCACCTGCCTCCCCAAGGGTTAATTTTCCTTTGCTGCTATGCAGAGGAACCTGAGGCACTATGGGCGGAGCCTAGCAAGCATCGAGTAAGCTATGAGCCAGGCGCACCCTACAGGGCATGCTCCCAACATGAAGATCGCTCTTGGCACCTGTCTGCCAGGCCCTGTGCTAACTGCCTTTCACATATCCTCTCCTACCCTCAGGAGTTGGGCAGACGGTGCAGCCCTGGGCAAGCCATCTAGACATACTTGAGCACCTGGTATAACCATCCTTTGGCTTCAGGTTCCCGTGAGGATCCAATAGTATGGGTCACATGTTAACACTTCACAGAAAGGGAAACTGAGGGCTCTGGAAGGGAAGATGGGCACTGATGTTTAGAGAAGTTGGGGCCATTACATAGATCTGTCTGGTTGGGCACCTTCAGACAAGGACTCTAGTTCATCCTGCAGCCCCCAGAGACCAGCACTGGGAAGTCTGCACAAGTGACTTATCAGCATGGTCTCTAGGACCACGGTACCTCTTCATGGGTCTCCCTGCCTCCAGCCTCCTCTACTTGGACTCTGCTCGCCTTATAACTGTCCTTCTCTCTCCAGACAAACTCCTTATACAGGCCACGTGCACAAAACTTCTACCAGGAGAGGACTTCACTGCAAGACTTCTCCCACCCTCAAGAATGGCTCAAATGTCTCTCCTCGTCCAGAACAAAGAATGAAGAAAACCAAAAACATATGGAAACAATTAATCCAAGTGACTGGTACACCATGCGATCCTTAGCCTATATGACTATGAGACCAGAAGAACTAGATGGTGCCTGGTTACCACTGTCAATCAGAGGGGGATCTATGGAGAAGATCCTGGATGGAATGGGAGAACAATGTAGAACAAAACTCAAAATCACAAAAAGGGACCAGGTTGCTGGTCTGATAGAGCCTGATGGAACCTCTGAGACTATGGCCCTTCAGGTCAGGAATGAACCCACTCCTGTGGATTCCAGCCAAAAGACAGGCATGTGAGTTGAACAATTAATTACATTAGGCAGATACACTCCTTGAAGAGATCAATCATGGGAGAATAGAAGGAATGTGTATGCACAGGGAGATGGCTCAGGGGCAGGGGAACAGCTATGTGGAGGAAGTGGGAGGAGAGCTGTTACACTGTGGGAGGTTGTAGTCAGTGTCATGAGATAAAGTGTATGTGCGCTGCTGTACAGAAAGCAGATTCTGCTCTGTAAACTTCCACCCAAATGCAATAAAATTAAAGAACAAACAAGCACCCAACACCCTGCCCTGACTGACCTTTCCACAACCCCCCCACCGAGTGCATATGCGCCCTCCTGCTGGATCATAACCAGGGTGCGGAAGCCTCAGGGAGGCGAAGCTACACCCTATGCACAGGAACCACCCTAAGAGGCCGTGTACTCAGGCCTCCAAGGCAGCATCAGCACTGGCCTAAGTTTTGGTCTAGAGAGTGGCTGAACCTAGCACTATTAGGTGGACTGGGGTTTGAGCCCAGCACTGCCCCTCTCCAGCGTGATACTGAGGCCCACCCATCCTTCAAGGTGGTGCATGTGGCGTTAAAGATGATTCACTTCAATTTTAAGCACAGTGCAGCAGAGTGAAGCTAATTTCAATAACCATCACTGTCACATGTTACAAGCCCTGTCCTCCAAGTTTATGCTAGTTGTTTTTCTGATACACTAGGACAGAAAAAGCTCACCTCACACCCAGGACTTCAGCCCCACCTTTGAAGTGGAGCTGTCCTGAGCAAAACTACACCTCCCCTGCTGGCTTCTACATGGGCTGTCATTAAGGCTTCTCCCTCAGTCTCACTGTAGGTCTCTGCTCCTGTCCAGTATGGTTCTCCAGATGACAACCCACTCCTATTAAACCTGTCCACGAGTTGGCTAACCTTGAAGTGCAAAGGAAGGGCCATGTGGGCCCACAGACCCTGAGTCCATGGTCCACACTTTCCAGGTCAGATACTCCTGTTAGGTCACTAGCAGGACTCAACACTCCAGGACCTGCCCCCAGGCCAAGCAGGGGTGGGGGATGGTGAGGTTCACTGTGAATTTGAGCTTGGACAGGCCAATAAAGCCTTTTCAAGATCATCTCGCCTTGACAACTTAAGTTCAAAGGCAGGCTCTTTCAGGACCTGCTGAATCAAAAAGAGTGAGAACTTCCTCTATGAACAACTGCTTCCTTTGCCACGAGACCACAAGACCTGGATGAGGTCTGGCTACCCTTACTGAACAAGAACCCTGATCAAGAGGGAAAACAAAGAAACGAATTTCAAAATCTCAAGAACTCCACACTTTCTGGAGCCCTAGAGGCTGGATGAGCCCATGAAACTATGAGATCATCTTTAAAAGGTCGGCTCTGAGCACTATGCTCTTTTAAGGGCTACATAAGGTCAAAATGATAACTACTTGAAAGATTACATGGGAACCTTGGGGAGCAGTCGTTTATGTTCATGGGCAAGGAATAATTCAGAAAAGGAGTGTAAGAATGGCGGCACAACTCAAACGATGTAAATCAGTGTCATTAAATGGTATATGTACACAGCTGGTGCATGTTTTGCTCTGTATATTCTCAACAACGAAGAGTGGAAGGGATCCCTTCTAAATACCCTTTGTCCTCAACCCTCTTTACAGAACTTATAAGGAAAACTCACTTCTATGATCTTTATTTACCCCTCAACTTGCTCCTGAAAACACTGCCCAAGCCTCATTCCTTCCACCAAAGAAGTGGGTGCCCAGCCCCGTGCAGGAATCGGGAGGAGGACCAGCCTCCATCCCACAGGGAACAAACAAGGCTGGGTGCCCCAATCCAGCACTTCAGGGCTAGACACTCACCAGAATATCATACTCCCCTGCAAGCAGAAGTTAAAACGTCCAGGGCCACTACACCCCAGCTTCACAAAGACCCGTGGTGGTCTTCCTCGAACTGCTACACGTAACAGGCAGTCACCCTGTGCTGCTAGAACTTCTAGGAAAGAATGTCAGAAAGCCACCTCAGGGGTCTTCAAGTGAGGGAGACCAGTGGGGTGCGCAAAGGACTGCTCACAGTGTGAGATGCCAGGGCAGGAGCATGGGGAGCAGGAAGGCACACAGTAGTTGTGCATTAACCAGCAGACTGATGTGGTGTATTAACCAGGGTCGTGATCCTGTTCACTATTAATCCCTCCCTACCTGAAAAAAAAAAAAAAAAATCATGCCACTGACCCTACCCTCCCTCCTCAAAAACCAAAACCACAAACCAAACCCACTGCCATCAAGTCAATTCTGACTCAGAGACCCCCACTGGGTTTCCAAGACAGTAAATCTTTACCAAAGATTGCCCCATAGGTTTGAACCACCAACCTTGTGGTTAGTTGTCAAATGCCTTAGGCACTGTGCTACCAGAATTCCATATAGTTCAGTTGATCTTTTATTTTCCTGAGGAGCAGAGGCCAGGTCATGGCAGAGTCACTTGTGCCCAGTCTAGGGCCTGTAACAGTGGACCTCGTGGATATCTGTTGTGTGAGTGGGCGACCATACCTACAAGGTGTTTCATGTTCTAAGGTGCTGGGCAACTTGTACCAAACCCAACTCTTCTCAAGGTCATTAGGAGGTCTGCCAACTTCCAAACTTCACTTCCCACATACTTCCTATCTGGGGGACAAACTGACCATGACAGAGAATCCACTTCACAGACAAAAGGCCAAAGATTTTTAGTGTAGGCCTGAGCAGAGGCTGCAAACTTGGTGGATTAACTTAGTGGAGGTAACAGCTATGGAACCTTGAGATGGCAAGGACAGGCAAGAACTAGCACTGCACAGTCAGGGGCTACACTTAAGCTGTTATTACTGGAAAATTAGTCACAGAGCATAAAGGTCTTTTGGGCACCTGGAGTCATGGCAGGGTTTAGAACAAGGAGGGATCTGGTCAGATCCCCAACTACTCACTAACAACTTACTAAAACCAAAACCAAACTCAATGCCATCGAGTAGATTTCGACTCACAGCCACCCCTCCTTGGGTTTTCGAGGCAGTATCACTAGGCAGTATCACTACAGAAGTAGATTGCCCAACCTTCCTTCTGAGTGGCTGGTGGGTTTGAACCGCTGGCCTTCTGGTTAGCAGTGAAATGCCTTAGGCAGGAGGTATGCACATGGAGCTTTAGTAGTGCAGTGCCTAAGGCATCTCTGACTGCTAACCAGAAAACTCGCAGTTCAAACCAACCGGGCGGATTTACTGCCTTGGAAACACAATGAAGGTCAGAACTGATGCAATGGCAGTGGGTTTATTTTTGTTGTCAGGTGCCGTTGAATTGACTCCGACTCACAGTGACCCTATGTACAAAAGAATGAACCCCCAAAATATATTACTTTTTGGTTCACAGACATGCAAAAGACGGGTGTGGTGACCTAGACAGTACAGAAAATGATTTATTTTCTTGAAAGATTTTGACTTCATTAAGCTCATTTAATCCTCACAATGCCTCCTAGGCATGTGAAAGCTGGACAATGAATAAGGAAGACTGAAGAACAAACAAATCTGTCCTGGAAGAACTACAGCCAGAATGCTCCTTAGAAGTAAGAATGGCCTGACTTTGCCTCAACTACTTTGGTCACGTTTTCAGAAAGAACCATTCCCTAGAGGAAAATATCATGCTTGGTACAGAGTCTGCCAAAAAATGGAAGAGCCTCAATGAGACAGACTGACTTGGTGGCTACGACAATGGGCTCGAGCACAGCAAACATTCTGAGGATGGCACCTCAACACAACAATTCTCATAATAACCCCATATTGCTATAATGATCGGCCCCATTTTAAAGATAAGGAAAGAAAGGCACAATAAGATTAAATAAACCGCTTGCAGTCATACAGCTAGTTAAAATGGAAGAAATGGGTTTGGACCAAAGAGTCTGACTCCACAGTAACAAATATCCCGTTTTCCCCTAAACCGAACCACCTTTAAGCCAAATTCCAACACTCAATTTATCCCAGGGCTTCCTCTGCAGCTCAGCCAGAAGCCACAGGTCCTTACAGATGGTAAGCCTCTTGCAAACGGGTGTTACATCAATCATAAATGCATCTCTTCTTCCTGCAACCTCAGCAGGGGGGACGGCGAAGGAAGCATGATCTGTACCAGGGGTCACCCAGTCCCCTGCTCTGCAGTTGAGGGCCCAGTTCCTCACCAGCTCGTGTGTAGAACCAGTTCTCGTCGTAGGGAGCAAGCTCTTTATGTTTGGCCAGCTTGACAGTGTCTACCCATTCGGGGACTTTCAGCTTCCCGGACCTGGGACCAAGACAGTGATTAAGGCACAACGCAGAAGTCCCCACAAACTGCTTCACCCCGGCTCTCCTCCACCTTTCAACATAAACCCAGATTAACGCGAATCTGCAAATTCCTTCCAAAATATAAAGAAAGGAGTTGGAACTCAACAACCCAAACCCCTGCAGAAAGGGTCTTCACCAAGTCTCCTCTATCAGGGTGGGCAAACACCAGGCACTGAAGGACCAGGGAAAGCCTGTACATGCTGAACCCCAGTCCCCACACTCACTTTTTGAGGAAGGCTGCCAGAGCTCTGACGAACTCCTGCTGGTTCACGTCTTTTACAGTAACTCCAGGCATCTACGAAACAAGGATCACCATGTGTGCAGAAGGCCTGGCAGAGGCTGACGGGTCCGGGGTTCAGCCGCAACCCCGCTATTTCAGCTACAGTGCAATCTTAACGGGCCCCGTTACTTACTAAGGTGCTACACTTCAACCCCAGGCCCCGGAGAGCCCCCACTCCTGTGGGTCCCACAGAGCTCACAGACACTGCTGGTCTCGGGGGAACCCACAAACAGACTGGCCCCCATTAATGATGAATTCCCCGAGCCCCGAGGGCTCCATGAACCACCACCCCTACCCCGTGGCAGGCCAAGTCTCGGTGACTGGCCCGCGCCGACCGGGCATGCCCGGGCCCGCCACTCGCACGTGGCCGGGGCTCCAAGGGGGCGGGGCGGCCCCAAGCTGGGCGCTCTGGGGTCCTCAGGTACGTGCTCCTGGGTTACAGAGCCCGGTCCTGGGGACGCGAACCCACCTCAACCCGGAGAGCCCGCCTTACCGTGCGGCCTCCGCGCTGCCAGCCAGGGGAAAGGGAGCGACGGGGTTTCCCGGGCGCACAAGTCGGGCGTCGTATCTCGCGAGAGCTCCTAAAGCTCGCGAGAGAGGGTTTCAAAAAGGTGGCCCCGCCTCTCTTAGGGCGATTGTGGCTTCTTCGTCTCCGCGTAGTGAGGGTGTGTGGTTAGGGACTGGAAGGCTGCAGGGAAAAAAAGCCAGGGGGAAGGGCATGGAGGCTTTTGTTTCCTCCCTGTCTTTCCTTCTCCCAGAGCAGAACACAGAGAGGAAAAGGAAGCTCCCCTATTGAGCAGGGAGGAGTTGGCTTTATTTGCGTTGTTTGTGGCTGGAAGGAACTGCGGTGGAGGAGACTATGATGGCGGAAGTACAGGGGAAATTGGGTAGCCTGGAAAAATGGAAGAGACTGGGCTACTGCCGGCGCTCCGAGCGAGACAGCCCCATTCCCTGGATGGAAATGGCTTTTCCTTTGCCGGAAGTGGGGAAGTAAGGGCGGAACTATGACAGGGAACCTAGGGGAAGGGCGAGAAGGAAACGTGGATCCTACATTACCCTTTTTCATCTACCACCACTCGCGAGAGCAGAAGGAGACGGAAGCTACACCCTTCTCAGGGCGGACATTGCTTCACCACAGCCGAGACTACCGATGTGGGAAGGAGGAACTAGAGGCGGGGAGGAGGAGATAAGGGCAGGGACTAAGAGGCACAGGCGGGACCTTTTGTTTGTTATGCTCTGCTCTGCTTCCTGAGATCGGAGTGTGAACGCTCAGCCTTTAGGCTTACCTTGCTCATTTTTACTGGTCCCACTGACCTCTGTAGTTTTGGGCATTCCGCTTGCCGTCTCAGGGAGCAAACCCATTGCCATCGAGTCGGTTTTGACTCAGCGACCCTTTGGACAAGAGCGGAACTATCCCATAGGATTTTCTTCCTGTAATCTTTATGGAAGCAGATTGCCTTAGCATTCTCTCGCCGAGCGGCTGGTGGATTCAAGCCACCAACCTTTTGGTTAGTGGTGGTGGTGGTGTTATGTGCCGTGGACTCGGACCCGACTCATAGCGACCCCTCCTTGGGTTTCCGAGGCAGTATCACTAAGGAAGTAGATTGCCCCATCGTCCTTCCGAGGAGTGGCTGGTGGGTTTGAGCTGCCAGCCTTCTGGTTAGCAGTCAAGTGCCTTAGGCACTACGCTACCAGAGCTCCCTTTGGTTAGTAGCTGGGTGATTTAACTACTGTGCCTCTAGAATCTCTTCAAGGCTTTAGTGTCTCCATTAAAAACAAACCAAAACCCAAAATCCACTGCTGTTGAGTCGATTCTGACTCAGAGCGACACCCATTGGGTTTCCAAGGCTGTAAATCTTTAGGGAAGTAGATTACCCCATCTTCCTCCTATGGAGCAGCTGGTAGGTTTGAACCGCTGACCTGGTTAGCAGCCAAAAGCCTTACCCACTGTGCCACCGAAAAGACAAACCTACTGGCATCCAGTTAATTCAACTCATAGCGACCCCCATTGGGTTTCCGAGGCGGTTAATCTTTACGGAAGTAGATTGCCCAGTCTTCCTTCCACAGAGTAGCTGGTGCTAATCAGAGTGGCTGATTAGCAGTCAAATGCCTTAGGCACTGCACCACCAGAGCTCCGAAAGACAAACAAAAATCACCTTCAAAAATGGAGGCACTGAGATCCAGATTGTTTGCCTTTTTAAGTGCCTGCTCTGGTAATGGCCCCCCACATATTCAATTCTATCAATAAATGTTTCTGAGTGCCTAGTCTGCCAGGTAAGGAGCTCTGGTGGTGTAGTGCCTAAGGCATTTGACTGCTAACCAGAAGACTGGTGGTTCAAACCCACCAGCCACTCCAAGGAAGGAAGACTAAGCAATCTACTTCAGTAAAGATTTACTACCTGGGAAACTCAAAGGGGGTCGCTATGAGTCAAAATCAACTTGATGGTAGTGAGTTTGGTTTTTTGGTTTGTTCTGCCACACACAGGTAACGTTATGTGGGTGTTTATCATGTGGCTGTTACTGCATGATAACATTTAATCTGTATAAAACCCAGCAACCAAAGGACACTGAGGAAGGAGAGTTTCTAGGGCTGCCAGGTCTGAATCCAGGCTTCTTCCTGAGAGGGGGTTATAAGGAGGGACTGAGGCTCAGAAAAACTGATGACCTGCCCCAAGTCACACAGCAAGGGGCCCAACAGAACACCTGGGCCCCTGGAGAGTAGGAGGAGACCCTTGGCTCCAAGAAGGTGAACTAACCGTGTCCTAGGAACTGTGCTGAACACATCACGTAATCTCCTCACAGCCATTCAAGGTGGGAGATTATATCCATATTACAGGAGAAGAAACTGAGGTTCAAACAGCTAGGGAGTTGGCAGAGCGGGGATTCAAACCCTGGAATCTCTGACTCGTCTTCATGGTGTTCTACATGGGTGACAGCTGCACTTTTAAAAAATATGAACTACTTCAAGTGAGCAAAGCAAAGCACTGCATGTAAGAATGTCACAGAGACCCAGGAACCCAACACCTAGTTTAAGAAGTAAAACAGAAATCACACCAAGACTGGCAAAGTGCCCTCTGTCTGCCGCACCCCAGTCACAAGTGTCCTCATCCTCTCTGTCCCCCAGGACCTGGGTGTTTGTCATTCTTCTGTGGGGCTGTACACTTTTACTCCCAGTGTGTGTATCCCCAAGCAGCACACGGTGGTGTTTTGCCTTTTGCAAACAAGTGCTAATGAATTTGCTCTGTAAACTTCCACCCAAATCACAATTTTTAAAAAAAATCGTAGCAACCCTTAATCATGCAACTAGTTGGTGACTGGTCTTCCTGCCTTATTTATTCCTCAGGAGCACTGATATTGACTAACATTTAAACGGGCACCTGCTCCATGTCAAGAAGACATCGGGGGTCAGTGGGGAATTCTCGCCTTCCTCGCAGGAGACCCGGCTTCGTTCCTGACCAGCACACCTCACGCACAGCCATCGCCTGTCTGTCAGTGAAGACTCGTGTGCCTGGGTGCTGACCAGGTTTCAGCGGCGCTTCGAGACTAAGACTAGGCAGAGGCCTGGTTACCAACTCCTGACGATCAGCCCGTGAACACCTGGGGCTCAATGACCATCAGACGCTGCAGGTAGAACAGCTCTGTTTGACTGTTACTATGAGCAGGGCTCTAAATTTAGGTGTTAACTTGTAGGAAATTGGTAAGTTGCAAATAATTTGTATCTGGTAGAAAAAGTAAATGTCAAAGGTTAGAGTTACTGTTTTGCAGGACATTAACCAGTGTTGTACCCAACTTTGCAATCTTATTCTGGTATTCTTTATTCCACTAACTGTCTGTGCATATGGTGGTAGCCCTGGTGGCACAGTGGTCACAGCGCTCACCTGCAAACGGAAAGGTCAGCAGTTCCAACCCACCAGCGCTCTAAGGGAGAAAGATGTGGCAGTCTGTTTCCATGAAGTTTTACAGCCTTGAAAACCCTATAAGGTAGTTCTACTCTGTCCTACGAGGTTGCTTTGAGTCATAGCAACTGGAGGGCGATGGGTTTGTTTTTTCAGTTTAGTGCGCCAGGACCGTTGTGTCCTCTGTCGAAAGGGGAAGACCCTCAATGAGATGGATTGACACAGTGGCTGCAATGATGGGCACAAGTGTGGCAGTGATTGTGAGGTGGCACAGGACAGGGCAGTGTTTGGTTCTATTGGTACACAGGGTCACTCCACAGCACCGAACAACAATTCTTTAAATAAAACTTCTCATTAATTAATTTAAAAAAATAATAAAAACCTGTGGATCACAATGGTGCAATCCACCACTGACCTGGGGGTGGCACAGACCAGGCAGCGTGTCATCCTGTCCTGCATGGGGTCACCATGTGTTGGGCCGACTGCACGGCACAGAACAACACACAGTCCCTTGAAATCCTCATCTAAACCTAAGAAGTGAGGAGACTGAGGTTCAGAGAGGGTCCAAGGTTTGCCCAAGGTCAGCAAGTGGCAGAAACCAAGCTCGGAACCCCCACACTGAAGCAAGTCACCCAGACCTCTGGTTTCCTCCCAAGGCTCATAAGAGACAGTGAGGAGTGAGGCCTTCCCCCACCCAAGCTGCCCTTCTCAGGGGAATTGTGGCCACAGGTACAGGAATTGGCTGGGGCTGCCTCCAGGCCTGACAGACAGAGGCCCGTAGTGGGCCTAGGGAGCCCATCTTCTGCAGGGCTGGGCAAGAAGGTGGCAGAGTTTGGGGCCAGGCCGAGTGGGGCTCTGGTACCCCAGGACTGCTGACACCAGAGGGACCCACTGGGAGAAGATGCCCCGTGTTTCAGGGGTCCTCCGAGCTCCGCCTGCCACCATCCTCCTCCTCTTGCTCTCTGCCACTGGCCTGGGTATGTGGCCGAGGGGGTGCTCAGGGCTCCCAGGGAGGCTGGGGAGAGGGGCACAGGAAGAGGGAAGGGTGCTCTAGGAGGGTAGAGAGGAGAGCCAGAGGAGGAGGAAGCAGGGGAAGGCCCCCACTGAAATTTTGTGTCTGACTGTCCATGAGCCCTGGTGGCATAGTGGTTAAAACACTTGGCTGCTAATCAAAAGGTTGGCAGTTTGAACCCACCAGCAGCTCCATAGAAGAAAGGTTTATAGCTTCAGAAATCCTATGAAGGCAGTTCTTCTCTGACCATAGGGTGATTACGAGTTGGCATCAACTCAATGGTCTGTCCACCTATCTATCCACCTACAGATCAATGTCTATCTTCACTGACAACACAGTATTTTATGTGGAAAAGGGTTAATCTTTGTTGTCTGTACCTCCCATGCATCTCTCTATGTCTTCCTCTACCTCAATGCCACAGTATTGATCACTCACATTTGGTACATTACCCTTCCCTTCACCCAAATCAATACTTGTCTCTACCTATCTAGTAGTGTTCCTTCCCCTCTCCTCCCACTTCTGGTAACCAACAAAGAACATTTCCTTCCATATATAAACTTTTCCTTGACTTTTTATGATAATGGATTAATACAGTATTTGTCCTTCTGTGATTGACTTATTTCACTCAGCATAATGTCCTCCAAGTTCATCCACATTATGTGGTGTTTTGCAGATTCTATGTTATTCTTTAATGTTGCATAGTATTCCATTGTGTGTAGGTACCATAGTTTGGTTATCCATTTTCTGTTGATGGGCATCTAGGTTGTTTCCATCTTTTTGCTATAGTGCTCCAAAGAACACGGGTGTGCATGTATCTGTTCTTGTCCTGGCTCTCACTTCTTTAGAATATATACCTAGTAATGGAATTGCTGGGTCAAATGGTGTTTCTAATTCCAACTTTTCAAGGAATTGCCACACTGCTTTCCATGGTGTTTGTATCATTTTACAGTCCTACCGGCAATGTATGAGAGTCCCAATCTCTCTGCATCCTCACCAGCATTTATTATTTTCTGTTGTTGAACTTTGCTACTAGTGCTGGGGCAAGACGGTTGTTTTGATTTGCATCTCTCTAATGGCTAATGATCATGAGCATTTCTTCATGTATTTTTTGGCCACCTGAATATCCTCTTTGGTGAAGTGTCTATTCATGTCTTCTGCCCATTTTTTATATTGGATTATGTGTTTTTTTGTTGTTGAGGTGTTGGAGTTTTCTATAAATTCTAGAGATAAGTACCTTGTCAGATATGTCATTGCCAAATATTTTTTTCCCCAATCTGTAGGTTCTCTTTTGACTCTTTTGGAGAAGTCTTTGGGAGCACATAAAAATTTAATTTTTAGAGGGTCCCATTCATCTAGTTTATCTTCTGCTGTTTGTGCATTTTAGGTTATGCTTGATAGTCTACTTATGCCATATAGTGTTGTTGTTGTTGTTATGTGCTGTTGAGTCGGACCTGACTCATAGTGACCCCTCCTTGGGTTTCTGAGGCAGTATCACTATGGAAGTAGATTGCCCCATCTTCCTTCCGAGGAGTGGCTGGTGGGTTTGAACCGCCAGCCTTCTGGTTAGCAGTCAAGTGCCTCAGGCACTGTGCTACCAGAGCTCCTATGCCATATATTAGGGCCCCTAAATTTGCCCATTTTTTTCCTTGAGAAACTTTATAGTTTTGGGTTTCACAATTAAGTCTTTGATCCATCTAGAGTTAGTTTTTGTGTATTATGGTGTGAGATACAGATCTTAATTTTTCTGCAAATGGATATCCACTTTTGCCAGCACCATTTGTTAAACAGACATTCTCTTCCCCATTTAATGGATTTTGGCCCTTTGTCAAAGATCAGCTGGCCATAGGTCGATGGGTCTATTTCTGGATTCTCAATTCTATTCCATTGGTCTATGTGTCTGTGTTGTACCAATACTAGGCTGTTTTGACTACTGTGACTCTATGGTAGGTTTTGAGATCCAGCAGTGTGAGACCTCCTACTTTGTTCTTCTTCAATAGTGCTTTGCTTATCCTAAGTCTCTTTCCTTTCCATATAAAGTAAGCGATTGGTTTTTCCATATCCTTGAAGAATGCTGATGGGATCTGGATTGGGATTGCATTGAATGTATAGATTGTTTTGGATAGAATTGACATTTCTATCAATGTTCAATCTTCCTATCCATGAGCATGGTATGTTCTTCTATTTATGTAAATCTCTTGTGGTTTCTTGAAGTAGTCTTTTGTAGTTTTCTTTGTACAGATCTTTTGTGTCCCTGGTAAGATTTATTCCCAAGTATTTTATTTTTTTGGTATCTATTGTAAATAATATTGATTTCCTTATTTCTTTTTCATTAACCTCTTTGCTGGTATAGAGGAATCCAACTGATTTTTGGATGTTGATCTTGTATCCTGCCACAATGCTAAATCTCTCAATTAGTTCCAATAGTTTTTTGACTGAGTCTCTTGGATTTTCTAGGTATAGGATCATGTCATCAGCAAATGGGGATAGTTTTACTTCTTCCTTACCAATTTGGATGCCTTTGATTTCCCTTTCTTGCCTTATTGCCCTGGCTAGGACTTCCAATACAATGTTGAATAGAAATGATAAAGGGCATCTTTGTCTGATTCCTGTTCGCAAGGGGAATGGTTTCAGTCTCTCCATTGAGAATAATATTGGCTGTTGGTTTTGCGTATATGCCCTTTATTATGTTAAGGAATGTCCCTTCTATTCCTATTTTACTGAGAGTTTTTATCAGAAATGGGTGTTGGATTTTTATCAAATGCCTTTTCTGCATCAATTGATATGATCATGTTCTTTTCCTTTGTTTTATTTCTGTGATGAATGATGTTGATTGTTTTTCTAACATTGAACCATCCTTGATGGATGATGTTGATTGTTTTTCTAACATTGAACCATCCTTGCATACCTTATTTCACACTGTTTTTAAAACTTGAAAATATTTATTATCTGTTTTTTTCTTTTTGCTAAGATGAGAAGCATGTATGTGTGTGAATAAATATTTGCATGCCTGGTTAAGTAGAAATGTCCATATTCTTGAGTAATTTCCATTAGCTTTTTACACACTTCTAAAATTTAAGTTTTGAATCATTTAAACTTAATTCTTTCTCTTTCTCTCTCTCTCTCTCTCTCTTTCTCTATCTATCTATATCTATATCTATATCTATCTATATATATATATAAGTGACTTCTCTGGAGAAACTGAAGCATGCCTCAGCTATAGGACAAGGGTGGAGCTTAGGTAAAATTTTTATTAAACTGTTTTGATGGACTCAAAGCAAAGAAGGCCTTGTGTAATAGACTCAGCATCATCCTGAGCTGAGAAGCAGACCCAGGGACCTATTTCCTTGTAAATTACAGTTAAGATAAATGGGTTGTCTCCAGAAACCCATCATGTGAAGCTGTGTACCTGGGTTGGATATCACACCTGCTTCTCTGTGTCAAAGTGCCTCACACGGCTCAGATCCTCCAGACAGGAGTGGGTGGATATCCCATTCTATTGATAAGACTTCAAAGGGCCATCTTTCTGACAGTCTATGAGTTTAGATGGAACAGGTATCCTTGGTATTAATTTGTATAGGTGTTAGTTTTTATGGGTTCATAATCAACAACTCTGGTGGGAGCTCTGGTGGTGTAGTGCCTAAGGCTTTTGACTGCTAACTAGAAGGCTGGCAGTTCACACTCACCAGCCACTCCTTGGAAGGAAGATTGGGCAATCTACTTCCATAGTGATACTGCCTCAGAAACCCAAGGAGGGGTCGCTATGAATCGGATCCAACTTGATAGCAGTGTGTTTGTTTAATCAACAACTCTGTGAAGTGGTTATAGGTCAGATAATTTAGGCTTAGAATCAAGTCACTTGTGCAAGACCACATAAGGTTAAAGCTTGAGCTGGGCTTTGAATCCACAACATATGACTACCCAAGCTCTTTCCAATAAATTCAGTTGAAAAGAGTCTTTAAAAATGGCGAGAGTAACTGGGATCTTAAAAGCTTACAAGCAGCCATCTAGATGCAACAATGGGTCTCTCCTCATCCAGAGCAAAGAAGAATGAAGAAAATCAAAGATTCATGGAAACCATTAGTCCTAGCGACTGGTATACCATGAGATCTACAGCTGACCAGAAGAACTAGATGGTGCCTGGCTACCACTGTCAACCACTCAGAAGGGGGATCTATGTAGGAGATCCTGGATAGAAAGGGAGAACAATGTGGAACAAAACTCAAAATCATTTGAAAAAAAAAAAGCGGGGGGGCAGGTTTCCTGGTTTGATAGAGCCTGGTGGAACCACTGAGACTATGGCCCCTAGCTGCCTTTCAGGTCTGGAATTGAACCCACACCTGTGGCTTCCAGACAAACAAAAGACAGGTATATGAGTTGAACATTTACCTGAAGTAGATACACTTCTTGGAGAGAATAATCACGGGGAAAAAAGGGCTGTTTATGCACAGGGAGACAGCTCGTGGGGCAGGAGTGCATGGAGGGTTGGACACAGGGAAGAGGTAACTATTGGGAGGAAGTGGGAGGGGAGCTGTTGCATTGGGGTAAATTGTAGTCAATGTCATGAGACAAAGTGTATGTGAACTGCTGTATGGAAAGTGAATTTGCTCTGTAAATTTTCACCCAAATCACAATAATAATAATAAAAAAATGGTGAGAGTAGGTCTGATCTTGATAAGCTGTAACTTGCCTCTCTCACCCTGCATCTCTCTTATTCTTGGGGCTCGTCTAACACTTCTCTGTCAGATTCTCCAGCTCTGGACCCTGGGCTCCAGGTGGATGGCAACAGATGCAACCATATCAAACAGGAAAAGCCAGTATGTGATGCTTTTCAGCATGTTGTGTGGGGGACATAGGAAGAATTTCCTCTCTGGGAGAACTTGTTTCATTGTGAGGTATATCCAACACCTAGGGAAACATCTTTTTCCACCCTGCAGTGGGAATGGTGCATGAGACAGTCTCTGAGAGCTGGGCAACAGCCAGGAGCCCATTGGCTATCCACAGCCACCTGTGAAGAAGTGTACTGACTTCAGGAGGCTAGGCATTGGACCACATGCACTCTTCTTTCTCCTGATCACCATAAAGGCCTCGCCCCTCTTTCCTGGATTGTGGATGGGGAGGCCCTTAGGATTTGATAGTGTAGGCATGTTATACAAAAGGTCTCTGTCAGCTGGAGCCTACTCGATGGCAACTAACAACAACAAAAGGCATAGCCAGTGGCTATGCCACAGAAACAGAGGTGGGCTACAGAGAAATAGGAAGGGTCTATAAAGAAGGGCCTGCTCCCCATTCTTTGCTCCAATCTCCATCACTTTCTTTTTTCGTTCCCCTTCTCATGCCACACTTTTACCTGGTAGGCTGTGTGACCTTGGTGTACTGGAGACCCTTAGTAAGACCCGAGTAGCAACATCTTAGCTGTGTTGCATGTCACAACGCTTCCTCTCCTCCGTGACTGTGTGGGCTGGGTCATCTGTCACTGAGAGAGCATAGCATAGTCAGGCTTAAAAAAAACACAGAACTTACTGCCATTGATTCTGACTCATAGTGACCCCTTCTTGGGTTTCCGAGGAGGTTATCTCTACGGAAGTAGATTGCCCAGTCTTCCTTCCGAGGAGTGGCTGGTGGGTTTAAACTGCCAGTTTTCTGGTTAGCAGTCAAATGCTTTGGGCATTATGCCACCAGAGCTCAAGAAGCATACATCTAAGTTATAATTAGGGGAGGGAAGGAAGGTGTGAAACGGACTTCAGGCTTTTTGTATTTTGCTGTGCATCCTGAGAAATGTTGTAGGTTTGTTATGTTGTAATCTGAGGGAATAGAAACAATCCACCATCTCAAGGCCCCAAACAAGAAACAACAAGTTGTAAATGGATGTCATCACTATCAATCATCTTGGGTGAAAAGAGGGATGTAGGTGATGTCAGGAAAAAGACTCAGTGGTCAGGCACACTCCCTTGAGCTCTGTCTGCCCCTTCTAAGGGTGGGACTAGGGGGTAGGAATCTCCAGGTCTTCGTATCTCTGGGATAGTTCTGCAGGGCTTCATGTTTAGAATGCTGCAAGGACAAGGACTCAACAGCAGAGAACTGAGAAACAAATGCAAGGAAGATCTTAAGATCTTACTTAATGATATATTGAGTAGAAAAAGAAAAGACTCAAAAAGCTTTTCTGACTCATGTCTGTCTCTTGGAATCCTAAATTGTCACTAAATAGCTTTATAAGAATTACCTATTAATTCATTTGGGGCCTGGCAAAAAGAAGATCTTATTGCCACTGATTTTTTTTTTTTTTATTATTATTAGGATTTGGGTGAAGATTTACAGAGTAAATTCACTTTTCATACAGCAGTTCACATATACTTTGTCTCATGTCATTGACCAAAATTTACAATGCAGCAGCTCCCCTCCCACTTCCTCCCCATAGTTACCTCCTCCCAGTGTCCATCCCTTCATACTCTTCTGCACCCTGAGCTGTCTCCCTGTGCATAAGCAGCCCTTCCTTCTCCCATGATTGTTCTCTCCAGGGCGTGTGTCTACTTGAGGTAAATGTTTAACTCACATGCCTGTACTTTGTTTGGCTGGAAACCACAGTTGTGGGTTCAATTCCATACCTGAAGGGCAGCTAGGGGCCATAGTCTCAGTGGTTCCACCAGGCTCTATTGGACCAGCAAACCTGGTCCCCACCTTCTTCTTCTTTTTTTTTTTTTTGCCTCCAAATGATTTTGAGTTTTGTACCACATTGTTCTCCCTCTTTATGCAGGATCTCCTACATCCCTTCCAAGTGGATGGCAGTGGTAGCTGGGCACCATCTAGTTCTTCTGGTCTCATAGTTGTATAGGTTGCAGATCGGATGGTGTACCAGTCGCTAGGACTGATTGTTTCCATATTGCCACTGATCTTTGCCTACAAATTTCCCTTCCAGCACTTGGGCTAGTCACCTCACCTCTTTAAAGTTTTTGTCTCATTTGTAACATGGGAATAATCATGTACTGAGTATAGGAGCTCTGGTGGCATAGATAATCTCCCATTATCTCCTTCTACCACTTTTTCTTGTCTGGACATAATAAGAAATCAAAGTGTGTGTTTATTTGATGTGGTTATTGAATAACTGATTCTTATTCTGAAAAATGAATTGGATAAATCCTTTCTGTCAGTCAGGATAGACTAGATTAGACTGTGGTAACAAACAATCTCCAAATCTCAGTGGCTCAAAACAACAAAAAATGTTTATTTTTTGTTTACTCACACAAACCTACACACAAAATGGAAATATGTTTCAGTTTTGATATGCATGGAGACAGACCTAAGTGCATACGTATGTACAGAGCCACGTGTCAAATAAATGCCCTAGAACATAAACTCATGCAAAAACTCATTTAGATACTGGTCAGCTTAAACTGCACAACTGTGTCTTCATTGGGGATTTAAATAGATCCCAGAGAGAAGATCCATCCTCAGCCAAGAAAATGCCCCATGCTATAAAAAAACTGAAGACTAACAAAGCACTTGAAAGCTTAAAAAAAAAAAAAAAAAAAAAAAAGCCAGAAGCTTGTACTACATTAAATTTCATGCATCAATCCATAAGCACAATGCCAAATATGCAGTGCAGCAGGCTGTGCACCCCTCACCCCAGTGAATCTCCACTTCTGGGTTTCTAGCTCAGGAGAGAGATAGACCCTAGATGCCCAATATGCAGAGCAACAGAGGGGGCTGGGTTGGGTCTGAGCGAGGGGCCAACAGGCTGGAAGCCTCTTCCTCCAACAGGAGCTGCAGGAAGGAAGGGGGCAAGGCCAGGTCACTACTATTTCCCCAGTCTCCTCTTCTCTACCACCCAGTCCAGGCCTCATCCTTATCCACTTGGATTACTGCACAGACCTCCTCAGTGATGTTCCCACCTCCAGTCTTGCCTCCAATCCTTCCGTTACAGCCACCGTGTTTCTCTTTCTGAAGCTCAGGTCTCTGAATATGTGCCTACCTAGTCTGGGAACATTCCCTGGCTCCCCTTCATGCACAGTGGAATCTAGACTCCTAAGCCGGACCTGCCAGGCCTCCAGGATCAGAAGCCTCTCCAGCTTCATCTCCCTCTGTTCCAGCAGTTCCTCTAGGGCAGTTTCCTTACCCACAGGAGCTGATTACCCAGTAAGCAAGGTACTGGGTACTCCATCCCTGTCAGACTGTGGATTTGAAAAGAGGCTTTGATCTGTAGGAAGGTGCTGTGGGGTTGGGAGAGAGACACATGCCAGCCATACCTAGAAGCAGAATCTTTGATGTGGTGAAAAAATACTGTTTACTATAGATAATCTGGTAAGCAAGGGAAGCACTGTGCTTACCTTCACCATTGGATAATATACCCTTCTCACCTACAAACCATGCTTAATCCCTCATTTTAGAGAATTCTCAGCCTTCCCATCCTGTCTCCCTGTTGTTGTTATGTGCTGTCGAGTCGGACCCGACTCAAAGCGACCCCTCCTTGGATTTCCAAGGCGGTATCACTACAGAAGTAGATTGCCCAACCTTCCTTCCGAGGAGTGGCTGGTGGGTTTGAACCTCCAGCCTTCTGGTTAGCAGTCAAGTGCCTTAGGCACTATGCTACCAGAGCTCCTATCCTGTCTCCCTAGGTATTTCTTATTCTTCAGGTCTCCTCCAGTTCTCTCCAGGCTTGTCACTGTGCCTTCTGAAGGCATCCACATCCCGCAATTGGAACAGAAGTTCCTTGAGGGCAGTTATCAAACCTCTTTCCAGGATTGACTCTTGTTACATCTTCAGCTCCTCTCCAGACATCAGCAGGCAGCCTGGGTCTGGAGAGAGTGTCTTGGGCTAGTGTGAGGAGTCAGGCTCTGCCACTGTCTGGCTTTGGGCAAGTCCCTGCCTCTCTCGGGCCCTCACTTTCCTTGACATTGGGTCACTATTCATTTGCTGGTGAGTGCAAGGCTCGATGTGAACAACCCTCAAGTGCTACCCCAGGGGCTAGGCTGCAGAGCTTAGGTCTGCACGTACAGAGCTTCAACCTGCCAACACCTATCTCCTTGGTTGGTCTGCTCACTCCAGTGACCTCCATCTCCCAACCATCCCTATCCCATCCTCTCCCATCCTACTCTGGTTGTAGGCAGGAAACAGGTTACCTGCTGGACCACAGGGGTGGAGCAGGGAGATCCAGGCAGGGTTGGAGGGGACAGAAGTGGTTAGTCGAGGAGCCTGGGATGAATCTTTCAGCCCCACAAGGGCCTCAGCTGCCTCCCTCTGAAGCTGCCGTTCTGATGGGGCCGATGTCCAGGCTAGGTGAGAGGCTCCAGGGACCTGCAATGGGAAACAAGAGCAGCACACTAGGAATGCCCACTTCTGCCCATCCTGCAAGTGCTCCTGCAGCCCCTAGTTCCCTCCCTCAGAGTCCCGAATCCCACTTCCTCAGGACCTGGGGCTGCAGCAGAAGAGGGTCTGGGGTGCCACAGGGCTGGAGGATCAGAGTTGAGCATCTAAAACATGGAGAGAAGATGCCAGGGAGGTTAAACACATGGACAGAAACGTAAGCACAGAAAGAGCAGCAGGATTTTGCTTGTCCTGATCTGGGAAGCTGTCTGTTGGGCCATTGGGTTTCGTGGTCTTGGGCAAGTCCCTTCCCCAGTGTTGGCCTGCTTTGTTTTCTGTAAAGTTAAAATCTCTGCCAATTTCTTTTTACAGGAAATCATTGGTGTCAGTTTTTTAAAATTACAAAACACTTGGAGGAACTGGGATTACTGTCCCTGCCTAGGGTTTGGTTTTCCTCCCCCAGTCCCCCCAATTCCCAGGGAACCTGAAGAACCAGCTTGGCCTACTTTTAGGAAGCTTTCTCTAATGCTCTCTGCAGTGCTCCCCAGCATGCCCCCCCCCCATTTCATCAGGCAATTCTAGTCCATCTTATCTGGTTAAGTGGACGCAGTAGCCACCATTTGTTCGAGGGCAGCGCCCGTGCTGGATATATTCCATATGGTATCACTAATTCTCCCAACAATCCAAGTGATAGTGTCCCACATTTGCTGAGAGGAAAAAAGGCTCAGAGAGGTAGAGTTACTTGTCCAATGTCTCACAGCTAGTCTATTCATCTGAGACCTTTTCTTCTTCATCATCCATTACAGTGCTAGGCACAATGTTAGGCACATGATAAACATACCGCATTCTGTTCCTACTCACGTGCGGGGTAGGCCAGGGGGCCCTTGGGGCTCTCCAGAAAAAGGAGCTGTCAAAATTGGGCGAGGTCCTGAGCAGGTTGGAAGGGGCCCATGAGTGGGCAGGCGGAGTGAGGTGCCAGAGTCAAAGCCTAATGGAGGGGAGAGGGAGAGAGAGAGCAACAACAACCAGCCATTCCTTTCAAAAAACAGAAACAAAGAACCTGAAACTGATCAAGTCTCTAAATCTGTGTTGTGAAATATAGAAGTCAGTTGCCACGTGTGGCTACTGAGAACTTGAAATGGGGCTAGTCCTAATTGAGGTGTGCTATACCTCAGTTCAGGAGCACTGGTAGCGTAGTGCCTAAGGCACTTGACTGCTAACCAGAAGGCTGGTGGTTCAAACCCACCAGCCACTCCTTGGAAGGAAGATGGGGTAATCTACTTCTGCAGTGATACTGCCTCGGAAACCCAAGGAGGGGTCGCTATGAGTCGGTCTGACTTGACGGCACATAACAACAAAGACAACAACATACCTCAGTTCTACTCTGTAACATGTGGGGTTGCCATGAGTTGAAATCAACTCCACAGCAGCGGCTTGGATATTTTTGGTTTTGAGGGTTTTTTTTTTTTTTTTTTAGTTAAGCATAAAATACATTCCAGATTTCTAAGGTTCAGTATAACAACAACAACAAAAGGAATGTAAAAATTTTTAATAATTTTTATATCAATTGCATGTTAAAATGATAAATTTCGGATACACTGGGTTAAATAAAATACATTATTAACAACAAAGCCTAATGAGAGTTGGGGAATGCAGAGTGTACAGAGGTCAGAGGTCATGCTTCTGTCCCCTCTCTCCTCACTCTTGTGTCCTTCCTCTTCTCTCTCGATAGAGCAGCACATTGACCCTCAAATAGCTGTTGAATGAATGAATGCTGAATGACTATCTTACCAGGGAAAGGATGCAGAGGGACAGCAGATTCTTGGCAAAGCAAGCGGCACACCACTGGGGGTGGCATGGACAGGCTTGGAGGTAGCCAGTGCCCAGGAGCCCAAGGGCCTGGAGGTAGAGGAGTCCAGGGCGAAGGAAAGGCTTCTGGGGGACGGCTGAGGAGCAGAGGCCCATGGGAGTTTTCCTGAGGGGCAAAGGGCACAGATTGGAGTCAGGTATGAGGCTGAGCATGCGGGAGAGGAGTGGGTATGTTTGCGGATGTAGGTAGGATCCCAAGACATCAGAGCTTAGAGGGTCTTAAATTTCTACCCCTTCATTTTGCTAATGGAAGAGAAGTGATTTGTCCAAGATTACAAACAGCACATCAGGGCTGGGGGTAGAACTCAGATGTCCAGGAGACAGAGGAGGAGGCCTGGGCAATGGCTTGGGTGGGAGCCCCTCCCTCTGGGCCCAGAGTATCCTTACCTTCCCAGGGGGTGTCAAGGCCAGTGGGATTGCCCCATGGGAGGCCTGAGGCTGGGGTGCTATGTTCTCCTTCCCAGCTGTGAGGAACCAGGGAGAACTTTAGTGAGGACTTTCCCCTGGCCCTCACCCTACCTCACTCCCAAACTGAGTTCTTACCTCTCCAAGGTTTTTTTCTACTCCCAGATCTCACTCCATCCTCCCAATACTTGATCACATTTTATAGTTGGAGAGGCTGAGCCCAGAGAGTAGAAATACCTTGCCCAAGGTCATACAACTCTTCAGTGGTAGAACTGGAACTTTTTTCTCTACTTATGCTTTCCACATTCGAACCCCTGCCCATCCCTGGACAGAGACACTCACAAGGGAGAACGACTGGTCGAACAGCTTCCTTCTTGACCCGGCTGAGAGCTTTGGCAGGGGTTGCCCCTCTCATCAGTCCCTGAGCCAACTGTGCCTCCTGCTGCCTACGTAAGGCCACCTGGGCAGCCATGACCCTTCGGCGCTCCCTAAAAGGTGGGATTGTGAGTCAAAAATCAGCCACCCTTTAGAGGCAGCTTGTCCTCTTCCCCTCCCTCAACCGCATACTCACAAGATAAGGACACACTTGTGACACTCGCAAGCCTGGAAGAGGCAGAGACGCTTGTGTCCCTTGAGGTGGGCAGTGACACCATGGTTGCGGCAGCGGGCACAGGTTGGAGAACGACTGACAGTTCTCCGGGGAATGAGCTCAGTCCTCTGGGGGGCTTTGGTCTCGCCCCCTGTAGCAGAGTCTGAGGGGCAGTGGTTGCCAGCAGCTATTTTATTGGATTCCATAGATCTAGGGGCAGGAGTAGAAGGTCACCATAGCCATGTGGGTCTTCCCCTAAGCAACCTCTGCATCTCTGGGAGGCCACAGCTGAGGCAGTTCTCTATCCCACCCACGTTGGACTCAGCTTTCATCCCCTCCTCACATGTCCTTCTTCCTAGGACCACCTTTTCCCTAAGAAATCCCTCTTCTCTTTCCTTTCTTATATGCCCTTTTAATCCGAAAGTACTCCTTTTGCTCACCTTCACACTTCCCCATGTGTCACAAACCCCAGTGTCAAGCATACTCACACTCTCATGCCCCCTGCAACAATTCCCACACCTCCCTTTCCACAAGGACCCTGTTCCATCCAACAGATATTCCTGGCATCCTCTGCAACAATTATCATCTGACTTTCCAGCATTTATTCAATGCCTACAAATATTTTTATGCACCCACACTCGATTCTATTATTAGTCTATGTGTGACCTGCAATTCAATTTCCCCCTTGCACTCCTTCAATCTCATTTTGTTATTGCACCCTTTTTAATCGGAATACTCCCTTGCACCCCCGGTAATTACATTATTCTCATGACTACCTTGCCTCATTTTCAATAATTATTTACCTTCCTTCCTTCCATGTACATTGAGCCCCTTCCCTGCGCCTGGCCCTGATCTTAGCCAGAAATCCTCTCCTCAGGCACTAATTCCTCTATGTACCCACACGACATCCAGTCTTTGACTCAAACCCCATGTAGTGGTTGTATCCAGTATTTCAAGCTCCTTGGCTTACAACAATTACTCTCATGCATTACCCACCCCACCCCTTCAGAGCATCACCTCCCCATGCCAGCACCCACTTTCAGTAGCCACCCCACAACTGCTGGGCAGCGGCCCCGCCCCAGGGTTCCAGGGAGGGGGAGGGGCACAGGGAGCGCGTGGAGTTGGGAGAAAGAGGTGAGGGACACAAGAAGTTCCAGAGGGGCCTCCCTGAGACAAAGGGAGGGGATGCCTGGAGAGGTGTCCAGCGGCAAGAGAGATGGGGGAGAGAGGGCAGCGAGGGAGGGGTGGTGTTCGCCGCCAGCCTTCAGGTTACCACAGCCTCGAGCGGGGTCAGAGTCAGTCAAGAAGACGCGACCTAACCGAGTAAAGAAGTAGCCTGAGGAACGGCTGTGCTCGCGCTGTTTTCCCGCCCCTTGTAGCAGGGACCAATCAGCTTCGAGCACCGCCTACCACCACAGAGGCAGACATCCAATGACCTTTGAGATTAAGAGCTGATGGCCTGCCCTTTACCTCCCGCTCGCTTCTGTTTGTGCGAGACTGTCAGGCCAGCCAATAGCGCTTCGAGTTGAATCTCTCACCCGTTCCTCTTCTCCCTTCCCCCTTCCCCTGTGGCTTGCCTTCTCAGATTGTTCCTCCTTTTTTGAAGGAGGTGACCAATAGGGCGTCGAGTACTGCTTCCAGCACTGGGGTTAGCCCTTCCTCCAAGGAACCGCTTACAGGGCGCCACCCCAGGCGTTGAACGCAGCTTGGCTGCGCATGCGCACAGCATAGCCCTTCTGGCGCTGCTGCGTGGACACACACCACCGTCTATTTGGGTTTTTGTCTGCGCTCCGCAGCTTTTCCTTGATGCGTTGACGCTTCGGTTTTCTCTTCTTTCTCTCCCCTGTACCCCAAGTCTTTATCTACCCTTCTCCTTGTATGCACGCTCTCTCCCGTGATTTCCCATTTACTTCCTGCCCCCCCAGTTCGTCTCCTTTCCCTGTTTCTCTCTCCTGGTCCATGTGTTCTGATTTTCCTGACTTCCATTTTCTCCCTCCTTATCTGTACTGCTGATTTTCAGACTCCATTCCTCCCCGTGCGCCGCCGTTCCCTACCTGCCTGTCCCCTTCCGCTACCTTCTCCTTTCCCCCAGACCTCTCTGGGGGCTCCATTTTGTAGTTTTTCTGTCTTTTCATCCTTTCCCACGCCTGTGTGACTCTCCCTCGAGGATTTCACCCTGTTCTGGGGGCTCCCTTCTGAACTTGTTGCCTTCTCTGCGTCTCTTTTAGGCCTAGCTTCACGTTTTCCTCACCCAGCCCTCTGTATGTGATCCCCTTTTCTCTCTCTCCCTCTGAGACTGTCTCTGTCCCCCTGGCAGCCCTGTCTTTATGTTCCTCTCCTCACTTCCTTGCTCTGATTGTACTCTGCTGGTCCTCCCCTCTCTCCATTTTCAAGGTACCATTCCGCCTGTTTGCCCCTCCCTCTGTGTATGGTTCTCTATTCAAAGAGTTGCTTCCTCTGACCATGCCATCCTTTTATTCTTGAGGAGTTTAGTCTGTTGGGTTGTATATCCATTTGTGTTCAGGTTGTTGGATTCTGCTGTTTTGCATTCCCACCCTGCTGTATGCCATCTCTTCTGATTGCCCCAATCCCTCTGCACGATCCTTCATCAGCCTTCATTTTCCCTTCCTGTGCCCCATCTTTTCTGGGGGTCTTAGCTGCTTTGTTTGCCATAGAGTTTTGAGACATCACCTGTGTATCTGTGGCATTCTGGACAGAAAGAGGTGGCCCAAGTGACTCCTGCTGGACTGCTGTGCAGGGGAACAGTACTAGATAAAGTTGGAAAGGTTAGAAAGATGGTTTGGGGCCAATCTGGGGGAGGAGCCAGAATGCCAAGTGAACTTGATCCTTTAGGTAGTGGAGCCAGAGACAGGAGAACCAATATTTATGGAGAGTTTAGCATATGCCCAGCACTTTATATTAATAATCTTACTAATTCTCACAATGACCCCATGAGATGTATTATTAATCCATTTTATAAAAGATGAAGCAGACTCAGCGTTCAACAAATTGCACAGATAACACAACTAGTAACTGGAGGAGTAAGGATTCTGACCTTGGTCTATCTTAAGTCCAAAGCCCACTAACTTTGTACCCTCTATATTGTTTTAGTTAGTTATTTCCTCTAATCTCAATTCACCACCTTCATTCCATGGCTCTCCCATAGGCAGTCATTTTAAGGTGGTTACTGTATATCCTGGGAGCTCTGGTGGCATAGTGCCTAAGACATTTGACTGCTAACCAGAAGGCTGGCAGTTCAAACCCACCAGCCACTCCTCAGAAGGAAGATTGGGCAATCTACTTCTGTAGTGATACCACCTCGGAAACCCAAGAAGGGGTCGCTATGAGTCGGATCTGGCAGTGAGTTTGGTTTTTTGGTTTATTGTATATCTTGGTTTGTATTTTCTTGTAAAATGTGTAATGTTTTATGTGCTTGAATTTTTAATTTATGCAAGTGATGTGTTATTTACTATTTAGCGTCATCGCCACTGTGCTTTTAAGATGCATCTTTGTTATGTGTACAATTAACAGCTGCTTCTAAGTGCTTCATGGACTTGGGGAGGGACCCACACATTGATTGCTTCCATTCACCTCCACCCCAATAATGTTGTATCCTCATAAATGTTCCTTGGTAGACTCAGTTAGACATTTGTTCTGTAAACCTAGGAATAGAATTGGGTATTTGTAAACCAAATGAAGTATTACCAGATTCCTCCCTGTAGTGCTGCTTTAGACCGGAAACAGTGATCAGTGCTCTCAACACTTCTGTTTCTCAAAGTCCACAAGGTCCTATAACCCCTTTCCCCAAGTCACTCCATGAACAGCAGTGCACAAGAGACCCAATATCCTTATATATTGAATGACACAGAAAGCATCAAAAGAAAACGGAAAGAATAAACAGAGTCACTGTAACAAAAAGTAATGGTTGAAGTCCAACCATTTCAGGAGATATCATATAGTCAAAAACTAACGGTACCAAAGAAAGAAGTCCAAGCTGCACTGAAGGCATAGGTGAAAAACAAGGCTCCAGGAATTAACAGAATATCAATTGAGATGTTTCAACAAACAGATGAAACGCTGGAAACACTCACTTGTTTATGCCAAGACATTTGGAAGACAACCATCTGGCTAATTGACTGGAAGAGATCCATGTGTTTGTCATGAGATCACCATGTATGTAAGGTGATCCAACGGAATGCAGAAATTATTGGACAATATCATATGCAAGTAAAATTTTGCTGAAGATAATGTAAAAATGGTTGCAGCAGGACATCAACAGGGAACTGCCATAATTCAAGCTGGATTCAGAAGGTAGAATAAAAGATACCACTGCTGATGTCAGAAGTATCTTGTCTGAAAGCAGAGAATACCAGAATGATGATTACCTGTGTTTTATTGACTATGCAAAGGCATTCAAGTGTGTGAATCAAAACACATTCTGTGTAACATTTTGAAGAATGGGAATTTTTACAAAGATTGAACATTCAGTTTTTTTAATCATCTTTTCCCCCCTATTTCATCAATTTCGGCCATTATCTTTATTCCGTTCTTTTTTTGTGGAAGGGAGGGAAAGTTTGCTTTACTGTTCTTTTTACAACTTCTTGAGGTAATTTATGAACATTCTTTTTTTAAATGCTTTTTTTCTGATAAATTTACTTCTAAATATTGCTTTAATTATGTCTCAAATTTTGACATGTAGTTAAGAAAACACTTTTTTATTTTGAAATGATTATTGGGTCACAGGAAGTTACAAAAATAGTACATAGAATGTTTTGAACTCTTCTCTAGCTTCCTTATGGGGACATCTTATGTAATTGTAGGACATAAGCAAGAAATTGATATTAGTACAAGACTCTTAAATAGACTACAGACATTATTAAATTTTCATCAGATTTGATATGCACTCATGTGTGTGACATGTAGTGTCTTGATTATTCAGTGCTGAGTTATTTTAGGGAGCTGTGGTAGTGTAGTGGCTAAGGCACTTGACTGCTAACCAGAAGGCTGGCGGTTCAAACGCACCAGCCACTCCTCGGAAGGAAGATGGGGCAATCTACTTCCATAGCGTTACTGCCTCAGAAACCCAAGGAGGGGATGCTATGAGTCGGGTCTGACTCAACGGCACATAACAACAACAACCCTCATTCAACAATCCCAAAAATGTTCCTTTTGATAATATTTGTATACTAAAGGTATAAAAGAGCTCTGGTGGCATAGTGCCTAAGGCACTTGACTGCTAACCAGAGGGCTGGCGGTTCAAACCCACCAGTAACTCCTTGGAAGGAAGATGGGGAAATCTACTTCCGTAGTGATACTGCCTTGGAAACCTAAGGAGGGGTCGCTATGAGTCGGGTCTTACTCGACGGCACATAACAACAACAACAAGAAGTTCTTTTAAGTTTCCTTTTTGAACCAAGGGTTATTTAGGAATATGCCAGTTACCTTCCACACACACAGAGGTCTTAAGCATCCTTTGTTATTCTGGTCTCATTGCCTCTGGTGGGAGTAGAGCCAGTAGAATAGTGACCCTTTGAATAAGCCAGTGTCCTCCACAGTCACCGTGTTCCAGTGGGAGGACCTAGAGAGGAAGTGAGAGCTGAGCTATGAGCAGCTTAGGTGGTGGGTGGAGGTTCAATTGGAGGGAGACTATGGAGACGGGAAGAGCAGTATCCTAGAAGGTCCAAGGGCGCCTGTGTCACAGAACCAACTTTCTCTCCAGAAATGGTGACTCAGTGGCAGGTGGACAGAGAATCCAAGGACTAAGGAGAATCCAGATCGAAGCCTAGACTGAAATTAGTTCCAGAGCGACCTCCAGCATCCGGGACCCTGACACAAGACCATGGGATCCCAGTGTTTGAACCTTGTGAAGGTGCTCGGCCTCCTAGGGATCATCTCCACTCTGCCTCGTATGTCGTGTAGGGTTGGATGCTTTGGGGCCTCAGAGGGTGGGGGCTGGATTCATGTCGCTGGGGAAGGACGGCTGGATGTCTGGGGAGGCCAAGCTCTTGGTTGCCAGGTTCCAGAAGTTAGAAGAGTCCAGGGATGGAGGAGGCAATGTGAGGGACAGATGCCTGGACAAACATTCTTTCTCTAGGGACTGGGGGTCTTTTGTGCTACGAAGCAACAGCCTCACTCTTCAGAGCGGTTACTCTCCACAACTGGGACTGGCATCTCATGAGGAGCATGGTGTGCCAGCTGAGAGAGGGCTGCGAGGAGACACTACTGTTCATCGAGACAGGTGACAAGGGGGTGAGGTTTGTTTAATTTTTTTTTAATTGTGATCTGGGTGAAAGTTTATAGAGCAAATTCATTTTCCATACAGCAGTTCATATATATTTTGTTTCATAACATTGACTGCAGTTCCCCACAGTGTAACAACTCTCTTCCCACTTCCTTCCTGTAATTACCTCTTTCCTGTGTCCACTTCCTCCCTGTAATTACCTCTTTCCTGTGTCCTTCTTTCCTATGCATTCCTCCACCCTGAGCTATCTCCCGTATAGACTGCCCTTTTGTTCTCCCATGACTAATAGTTCTAAGGAGTGTATCTGCCTGATGTAAATGTTCACCCTATATGCCTGTCAGTTGTTTGGCTGGAAGCCATGGGAGTGAGTTTAATTCCAGACCCAAAGGGTAGCTAGGGGCAATAATCTCAGGGGTCTCACCAGGCTCTATCAAATCGGTAAACCTGGTTTTTCTTATGAATTTGAGTTTTGTTCCACATCGTTCTCCCACTCTATCCAGGATCTCCTGCACTGATCTTTTCCCAAGTGATTGACAGTGGTAGCCAGGCACCATCTAGTTCTTCTGGTCTCATGGTCATATAGGCTGAGGTTCACATGGTCCACTAGTCCCTTGGACTGATTGTTTCCATGTGTCTTTGGTTTTCTTCATTCTTTTCTCTGGACAAGGAGAGACCCATTGTTTTATCTAGATGGCTGCATGCAAGCTTTTAAGACCCACTTGTTACACATCAAAATAAGATGTTGTTCTGGTTACCTAGTGCCACTCTGACAGGAAAATACCACAAATGGAATGGCCTTAACAAACAGGAGTTTATTCTTACAATCTGTAGGCTTTAAGTCCAAGTTGAAAATGCCAGGCTCTAGGGGCTGGTTGAAAGTCCTTCAACCTTGGGGTCCAGCTCTGCCTCCTGCTCCCGGCCAACTGGAGCTACAGGCATTTCTTCACTCAGACAGCCGCTGGCTGCTGAGGCTGAGAAGCCCCAAGGTTGACAAGTAAAAAGGCACAGTCCCGATGTTACCAAACCACACAGCAGGCCATTAACTTAAGTCCATTGTAGGTCCCAAGGTCGGCAGAACATGGCAGGCTACTGAGCAACGACACGGCTACATGCAGGGTTTAAGCGTGCCATAGGCTAGAGACCATACCCAAAGTCTTCTCCTTATATACAGGAAGCAGACCACATCCCAAAGACAGCTACCCAGGTGCTTGTGGTAGATCCCACCATGGAGTTGATTGCCAGTCTCCTCATGGGGATTAACTACCACCAGCTGTCCAGCCACTCAACCAGGCCCAGCCAAGTTGACACACAAACATAACTACCACAGATGTAGAACAATGTTTTTGTGAAGAGTGTTATGCCAATTGAGCTTGATATCCCCCGCAACCATGGTCCTGAGTCCACAGGTCCAACAACACCATCAGGGTTGTTGACTGTGCCTAAGAAATTATCATAACTTTTCCCATTAGTTCTAGTTATATAGACATTCTTACTGCACATACAAATATGTATGTAAAAATGTCATCTGCCAACCTTATATATGGCCATGGGTGTATGATGGGGGTGGGTTTGAGATATGTCTTTTTGCTCATTATTTTGGCCCCCAGCTGCACTCCCAGCACCGAGGGACTCTGGAGTCAAGATATTTACCACATTGTATCTTTGGGGATAACGTCAAGACAGTGGCAGGAGACTCAGATGGTTGTGGCGTGGGTGAGCTAACAGGGCAGGATGGAGGCAGGCAGATCCCAATCTGGGAGAGAAGAAAAGGGCAGAGTAAATGGGAGAGAGGGGCAGAGGGGCTCCTGCAGGGAGAACAGGGAGATGCTAGTGGGGATCCAGCCTTTGTAGCTGCAGTGACCAGACACCGGGGGAGAGGCCAAGATGGCAGTGGGACAGGTGGGTGGGCACAGGAAGAACGGTGTGGGAGGGTGGAGTCTGGGTGGGACCAAAGGCCCTGATCAGAACTCTCTAATTCTCTGCTCCCCAGGTACCAAAAAAGGAGTTGTGGGTTTTAAAGGCTGCACCCCAGCCTTGTCTTACCCCCCACAGATCTCTTACCTCGTATCACCACCCGGAGTGTCCATTGCCTCCTATAGCCATGTCTGCCGGAGATACCTCTGCAACAACCTGACTAATCTGGGTCCTATCGTGAAACTCAAGGCCAGCACTGCCATGTTTACAGAATTTTCTTCTCATAGTTGCCCAACCTGTGTGGGCGAGCACACTAAAGATTGCCTCCCAAATTTCGTCACCACTGAACCTTGCCCGCAGAATGCCTCGAGATGTTATAGTTCCACCTTAAAATTTCAGACAGGTGAGAGGAGGCCACTTCATGATCAGATGCCTCGCCTATTTCAGGTTCATGGGCTCTGGAGATGGGATGGGGGCTGCAATGGCTCAGGCCCATGAATTTCCTGGCCAGGAAGAGGTAAGGCACCTGGTACCCAAGTCTTCGTTTGAGAGCAGGTTTCTGGTTTTTGAAGGGCATCTTGAAAGAACGTCAGGGCATGTGAGTTTTTAAAGCATTCTTACTCCTCTCTCTCTTCTTACAGGGTTGCTCAATACTACTTTCCTCCTTATGGGCTGTACTCGTGATTATCAAAAGCTTTTAGCAGATTTTTGGACTGTAGGAAGCATCCGAGTGACCGAGGTTCGTAACGTCTTAGAGAAGGCCCAGACTGCAGGTGCAGAGGCTTCCAGTCGGGGTCCTGCTTGGGGCATCCTCCTAGGCCTCCTGCTTACCTTCAGGGACTGATGATGCAGTTGGACCAGACAAACACCCTGACCCCTTTGCAGTGATCAAATAAAGTCACAGAAGTTGTGTTTTTGGTTTGTTCTGTGGTCCATGAGAGTTGTGGAGGTGTGGAAAGTGTGTAGAGGACCAAGAGGGCTCAGGCAGGTGGGGCTGCATCCCGGGCAGCACGTGTAGTGAAGATTGACAGTGGGGGCTGGGGAAGGGAGGACGGGAGTATCTAGTCAAGTGACATTGTTCCAGGAGAAACTCAAATGGTTTTCTCCTCCCTCTTCCTCTGGGGACCTGAACGGTAGCCTGGGTTCAGCTCCTGACGTATGAGATCTTGGCCAAATGTCTTCCCTTTTCTGGGCCTCAGTTTCCTCCTCTTTAAAATGAAGGACCTTATGAGTTAGCAGTGAGTTTCGGCAGGGTGATAGCAACTTGAAGCCTAGAATTATGTTTTAGAAGATCGCTCAGTGTCTGTTATGTTTGTGTCATACTCTGTGCTGGTGTCAGTGCCATGATTACATACAGGGGCTCGTTTCATCTTCACAAGGCCTCTTGAGATTAGATGATCTTCCTTATTTCACAAGGAAGAAATTGGCTCTAGGAGGTTCCCCACAGATCTCTGTCACTGCTGAGGGGATTTTCCTGAGAAACTTGGAGAGCTGAGCTGTGCTGCTCTGCTCAGTGTTTCTTTGTGGCAGATAAAGATGAGAGCCACCAGCCACTCCTCGGAAGGAAGGTTGGGCAATCCTACTTCCGTAGTGATACTGCCTTGGAAACCCAAGGAGGGGTTGCTATGAGTCGGGGCCGACTCGATGGCACATAACAACAACAACAACAAAGATGAGAGAGAAACTAGGCTGGGGGGTGTGTGTGACTAGTTTACTTCCAGGAGTGGACAGTGCAATTCCTCTCTCTGGCCATAAGGGGGCACCAGATACACCCACCCAGCAAATTCTTGCCTTCATGGTTGGGGTAGGTGTGTGTGTGTGTGTGTGTGTGTGTGTCTGTGTGTGTGTGGTGTGGTGTGTGGGGATGGAGAACAGGGAAGGCAGACTCTCTGTGCAAGGCCATTTACATGTGTGATCTCAGTTTAACTCTCTCAACTACTGTTTCGGTTACCTCTAGTGCCATTCTAACAGAAACGTACCACAAATGGGATGGCGTGAACAAACAGGAGTTTATTCTCTTACAGTTTTGGAGGTTAGAAGTCTGAGTTCAAATGCCAGGCTCTAGGGGCTGGGTGCAAACCCCTCAACCTTGGGCTTCATCTCCGCCTCCTGCTCCCGGCCCACTGAAGCTGCAGGCTTTTCTTCACTCAGGCAGCTGCTGGCTGCTGAGACTGACAAACCCAAGGTTGACAAGTAAAAAGGCACAGTCCCAGTGTTACCAAGCCACATGGCAGGCCATTAATTCAAATCCATAAAAAGTCCTAAGATCAGCAGGGCATGGCAGGCTGTTGAATGACAATGTGGCTACATGCAGGGTTCAAGCATGTCAAAAAACTGGAGACCTTCCTCAAAATTGCTTCTTATATACTGGAAGCAGACCACATCCCTAAAGCAGCTACTCAGCTGCTCCAGTGGTGTCTACCATGGACTTGATTGCCAGTCTCACCTTGGGGAATAACTACATCCAGCTGCCCAGCTACTCAAAACCAGGCCCAGCCAAGTTGATGCACAAGCTTAACTGCCACAACCACCTTATGAGATGGGAAGGCAGGGACTTTGGGCACTTTTTCTGTGGAATGGGTAAACATTTTCTGTGCATTATTTCATTCATTCTTACTATGCTATAATTAAAAGATATTATCATTCTGTATTTCCATTTTACAGGTGAGGAAACAGGCTTAACTTCCCTGAGGCTGCAGAGCCTGCCTTTGTTAATAGATTGGCAAGTGGGATCTGGGGCAATTGGCTTTAAGAGTGGGACTGGCGTGAAGACCTCCATTAACATGAACAGGTTGTGGAAGGGCTGGTTGGAAGCCAAAGGAGGCTGTTGTAGGTGGAGTAGTCCTGAGTGGAGACCAGGTATCCTGTGAAAGAGACTGTTAGGTCACTGAGGGTGATGGTTAAGGTTGTGTGTCAACTTGGCTAGCATGATTCTCTGGTTTGGCAGTTATGATGTAGTTTGGCAGTGAGGTAATGATATAGCCATCCCTCCTGTTGAGATCTGGTATAATGTAATATGAGATCTGCTACGAGCAGCCAATCAGTGGAAAGGGAGTCTCTAGGGTTATGGCCTGCATCAAATATATGGGCGTTCTGACATAACGCTCTTGACTTTTGCTTGCTCTGGATCCTGTATCCAGCTCTCATCGTCTGACTTCTGGTTCTTGGGACTTGAGCCAGCAAACGGGCATAGTGCCTGCCAACCTTGGGATCTAGCAGCCTCTGCAGCCCATGAGCCAGCAGTTTGCTGTTTGACCTGCCGATCTAGGTTTGTCAGCCCCTGCAGCTATGTGAGTCAGGAGAAGACTTCAGCTTGATATCTGAACACAGACTTGGGGCTTGTCAGCCTCTACAACCATGTGAACCGTTTCCTTGAGAAAAATCCCTGTATCTATACATACGTACGCTTCACTGGTTTTGTTTCTCTAGAGAACCCAGCCTAAGGCACTGAGGAAGGGTTTTATTTATGTGTATGGGGCTTCACTACCCTCTCCTTACTTGACTGATTGGGCTGTGTTTTAATTATCTAGTGTTGCTATAATAGAAATACCACAAGTGGGTGACTATAACAAACAAATCTATTTTCTCACAGTTTAAGATGCTAGAAGTCCAAATTCAGGGAGCCGGCTCTAAGGAAATGCTTCCTCCCTGTGTTGGCTCTGGAGAAAAGTCCTTGTCTCTTCAACTTCCTTTTTCTGGTTCTCTGCCACCAGAGCTCCTTGTTACATGCAGTGTTTATAAATGTTAGTCTGGTCAAGGTGATTGAGATCATTTTTCAGATCGATGTCGTTCCTGGTTTTTTTTTTTTTTTTTTTGGTCTATTTTTATCAACCACTGAGAGAGGGGTGTTAACATTTTCTGTCAGGAGCTCTGGTGGCATAGTGCATAACGCATTTGACTGCTAACCCGAAGGCTGGTGGTTCAAATCCACCAACCACTCCTTGAAAGGAAGATTGGGCAATCTATTTCCATAGAGATATTGCCTCAGAAACCCAAGGAGGGGTCGCTATGAGTCGGATCCAACTCAACGGCAGTTAGTTTGGGTTTTTTTTTGGTTTGATTGTGAAATTGTCTATTTCTCTTTTTACTTCTGTCAGTGTTTGCTTTACATATTTTGAAGCTCTAATTAGACACATACACATTTGTGATTATTATGCCTCTCTGTTGAATTGATCATTTTATCGTTATAAAACACCCATACATTTTCAAAATCCTCTTAAAGTTAATATTGCATATTTCATGTAAAACTTGCAATTCTATAGGGACATATTCTGCCTCCTTCCTATTCTTTATAGTTTTTTATATTTATTACATCTATAAACATCATTTCTTAAATAAACATCATATACACCACTGAAAATATTATATTTTTACTTTTAACTGTCATACAAGTTATACATGTATTAAAGAATTAAGAAGAAAAAAAGTCTTTCTGAAGATATTAGTTTCCATCTACCTGAATATTTTCCTTTAGCATTTCTTGTAGTGTAGGTCCACTGCAAATGAATTTCTTTCATTTTCTTTTATCTAAAAAAGTCTTTCACTTGCTTTCACTCAGGAAAAGAATGTTTTCATTGGATATAGAATTCTCAGTTGATAGTTTTTTTCACTGCACTTTGGAAATATTTCATTCCCTTCTGTCCTCCAGGGAGGTCATTGAAATTGTTGTTCCTCGTTTGTGAGATCTGCTCTTTATCTTTGACTTTCAGTAGTTTGGCTGTGATATGCTTTGATATGATTTTCTTCACATTTATCCTCATAGGTGTTTGCTGAGCACCTTGAATTTATGTCTTTTTACAGCTTGGAATAGTTTTGACCATTACTTCTTCAAATAAATTTTGTTTGTTGTGGCATTCTCTCTTTCTTCTCCTTCTGAAATCCTAATTGTCCATATGTTAGAGTATTTGATATCATTCAACCTCTCCCTGAAAGGAATTCTGGTGGTGTATTGGTGAAGGCATTTGGCTGCTAACCAGGAAGCTGATGGTTTGCATCCACCAGCCACTCTGAAGAAGAAAGATGAGGCAGTCTGCTTCTGTGAAGATTTACAGCCTTGGAAACCCAATGGGGGTCACTGTGAGTCAGAATCAATGATAATGAGTTTGGTTTTTCTGGTTTAACTGGTTCCTGAAGGAGCTCTGTGGTGGTGTAATGGTTAAAGCATTGAGCTGCTAACTACAATGTTGGCAGTTTGAACCCATTAGCTTCTCCAAAGGAGAAAGATAAGACAGTCTGCTTCTGTAAAGATTTACAGACTTGGTAACCCTATGGGCCAGTTCTACTCTGTCCTATAGGGTTGCTATGAGTTGGGATTTGATTCAGTGGTAGTAGGTTTTTTTTTTTTTTTTTTTTAAACTGGTCCTTGCAGCTCTGTTCATTATTTTTCAATAATTTTCTCTGTCTTGATCTTCTTTTGATCTGTATTTAAGTTCACTTTCTCATCTCCATTCATCTGTTAAGTCCATCTAGTGACTGGTATGTATATATATTTTTCACTTTTGATATTGAATTATTCAGTTTTAGAATTTCCATTTGGTTCCTTTTCATTTCTATTTCTCTGCTGAGCTTTCCTTTCTTTTCATTTGTTGTGAGCATAATTTGTGTTACTTCCTTGAAAATTGTTATAACAAACTCTTGTCTGTTAGTTCTGTCATCTGTATCCCTCAGGGTTGGTCTTAGTTGACTGAGAACATGTTCCATTTATTATTTCTTTGTATAATAGGTGATTTAAAAATATATCCTAAATATTATGAATGTTAAGTTGTGGAGTATTTGGATTTCTGTTATTTTTCT
>NW_006921686.1:8278446-8287379 GCF_000298275.1 Orycteropus afer afer
TATCCACCCATATACCCATGTTTGCCTTCACTGACAATGCAGTACTGTATGTGCAAAAGGGTTCATCTTTGTTGTCTGTACTGCCCATGTACCTCTCTATGTCTTACTCTTCCTCAATGCCACCATATTGATCACTCACATTTGGTACATTGCTTTCTCTTTACCCAAATCAATACTTATCTCTGTCTGTCTAACAGTGTTCTCTCCCCTCCCCTCCCACCCCTGGTAACCAACAAAGAAAATTTCCTCCCATAGATAAACCTTTCCTTGACTTTTACAATAACGGACTAATACAATATTTGTCCTTTTGTGATTGATGCATTAGCAGATTTTATTTTTTTACTTGAACTGAAAACTCTATATCTTCTTTTTTGTTTGTTTTTTTGGCAGCAGCTCCTTCCCCAGTTCATATCATTTGTTTTTCCACTGAGCTGTGTTTGGTCTGCGTGGTTTAGCAGTCAGCAGAGATGCAGGTAGACAGAGTCAGGGTTCTCTTCTTTGCTCTTTCCTTCCTGGGTCTTCCCATTGTTTCCTCCAGTCAGAAGGAATGTGGTTTTCCACCACTACACCCACCACCCCAACCACCATCTGGCCCCAGGCTATAAGCTGTGAAACCAGGAACTCATTCATACAATGCCTCTTCTCCAGTATCTATGCTTCTCTTTACTCTCCGGTGCCTTCAGAGGGCTGCTTTTATTGTATTAGGCCCAGATTCTATCATTATTTTGTACAAAGGAATTGGTCCGGTTGGATCTTAGCCATTACTAGAAGTCTTTGCCATTTATATTTATATCCTGTTATTGACTTATGTCATAGGGAGAGAAAACCCACTCAGTCCTTGAAAATGAAATTAAGAGGATTTATTCAGAAATTGGACATCCGGATGTGGGAAAGCACCAGCCCATATAGATGAGTACTGATGACTTCCACTAACAATTTCCAGCTAAAAGCAGATAGAGTCTGTGCAACAAAGAAATTGTAATACAGTGGTTTGATTGGTTAGTCTTTGGTTGCAGTCACAAGGAGGATGGATTAAGGGTGGGGCATAGGCTTCTGTGGGATAACTGGGTATAGAAAATCACAGTGATTTATTTCAGGAACTAATTACAGAGCTTTTAAAAAAATCTCACTTTCAGGTGGAATCATAAAACATTACCGATGGCGGTTTATACAGCTTCAATCTCAGGAGTGGGTGAATACTCCTCTTGGTGTCAGGATCTCATTTCTCTGACACAACTTGTTAAACAACACTTTTAAGGGGTCTGGGAAACTTGAGAGAAGGCCAGCTCTAAACCCTTTCAAGCAATTCTCTGGTACACATCTTTGTCATAAAGAAGTATTTCTTTGACCCACTTTATACAAAAGACGCCTGTGTCAAGATTGCCTTCCTTAGAGTGCATTTCTCTCACATTCTGACTTGACTACAGAGAGAGACATCACTTCTTAGTTTTACAGCTTCCAGTAATCAACCCAGCCAGCTAGCAGGATCTTGTAGAGGGAAACTGACTTTTCAGCTGAACAGATTCTCAGGCTGACAGATCCATAGAAAACAGTTTAATTCAGCAAGAACTGAGTGAAATTCAGTCATTCATCTTTGGTCAAAAAGGCTTATGAATTTCTCCTTTACACTTGTAATAATAGGACTCTAAGGAGCTCTGGTAGCATAGTGGCTAAGACACTTGCCTGCTAACCAGATGGCTGGTGGTTCAAACCCACCAGGCACTCCTCGGAAGGAAGGTTGGGCAATCCTACTTCTATAGTGATACTGCCTCGGAAACCCAAGGAGGGGTCGCTATGAGTCGGGTTTGACTCGACGGCACATAACAACAACAACAAAATATGTGAGGGAGCTCTGGTGGCATAGTGCCTAAGGCATTTGACTGCTAACCAGAAGGCTGGCAGTTCAAAGCCACTAGGCAGTCCTTGGAAGGAAGGCTGGACAATCTACTTCCCTAGTGATACTGCCTCAGAAACCCAAGGAGGGGTCACTATGAGTCAGATTTGACTAAACAGCAGTGAGTTTGGTTTGGCTTTTTAAAATTAAGAGACAGGTTTGATATGGGTAAAAGGGTTTTAAAAAAGAAAAAAAAAAAGAGTGAATCAGTTCTTTTGAAGAGTTAAAGCTTTAAATTGTTAAGTTTTTAAAGTGGGAAAACCCATCTTATTTATTTATTTATTTTCCTAATTGAAAAATTGAGGTCAAGACGAGTAATACAGTGTATCTTCCCAGCAGAGAATACATTGAATTGATATGAGGGTGGGAGTTCTTGATTAGTTTTCAAATAAGGATGCTGATGTCTGGAATTCTACATTGAACCCAGTTCATCATCACCTTGAAAATAAGTTATTTCATCCAGCAGAAAGCATTTCCTATGCAGTGGTAAAAACACAATGAAATTTTATCAGGTGCCACAGTAATGTATAGTCATCAATGAATCTAACAAGGATATATTTTATAAGAAAATCAGTAAGAGAAAATGATTATATTGTTGACTGGAGCCAACATCCAGAAATGACAAATAGGAAAATATCACTTTACATTGGGTTGGATTTCTGCATATAGAATGCACTGGGATCTCCTCTTCAGAGTTATTAGGTATCTACTGAAACAACAGGCAGAAAAGGGATCAAAACACTTCAGCCCTTTTTAAATGTCAAAAATAACATTAAAACCACTATTTCATCCCTGATCTATTGTTTGAATAAAGCACAATTTTTGTCCCACCCCTCAAAAAAAATTTTTTTTGACAAAAAGGAAAGGGAAAAGGAATAAAAATGGTTCTTTACAAAAAATCAACGGAACACAAGATGGCAGTACTGGAGGAAATGAGGGGAGAAAAGGAACTAAGCACACAAAGAACACATAGTAAAATGGCAGATCTAAGTCCTTGTGTTTCAATAATTGCATTAAATGTAAATGAATTAAACTCTCAAATCAAAAGGCAGAGGTTGGCATAATGGATTAAAAAGAACCCATAATCCAATTATATATACTGTCTACAAGAAACTCACTTTGTATACAAAGGCACAAAGGAGTTGAAAGTAAAATGATGGGAACAAAGTAACCAGAAGGGAGCTGTTGTGTTGTGTTGTTGTTATGTGCCATCGAGTCGGACCTGATTCATAGTGACCCCTCCTTGGGTTTCTGGGGCAGTATCACTACGGAAGTAGATGGCCCAATCTTCCTTCTGAGGAGTGGCTGATGGCTTTGAACCACCAGCCTTCAGATGAACATTACATAATAATAAAGGCTCACTTCATGAAGAAAAGATAACAATTATAAATACATATGCACCTCATAACCCTCCAAAACCCATTACTATAAAATCAGTTCTGACCCATAGCAACCTCCACTGGCTTTCCAAGGCTGTAAATCTTTACTGAAGTAAATCGTCCCAACTTTCTTCCGTGGGACAGCTGATGAGTTTGTACTGCCAACCTTGGGGTTAGCAGGTGACTGTCTTACCCCCTATGCCACCAGGGGTCCTTGCACCTAACAGAGCCCCAAAATATACAAAGCAAACATTGACCGAATTGAAGGGACAAACAGATCTTTACACAATAACAGTTGGAAGACTTCCACGTGCCACTTTCAATAATGAAAAGAACATTCAGCTAGAAGATCGGTAAGGATATAGAGGAGGAGCTCTGGTACCATAGTGCTTAAGGCACTTGACTGCTAACCAGAAGGCTGGTGGTTCAAACCTACCAGCCACTCCTCAGAAGGAAGATGGGGCAATCTACTTCTGTAGTGATACTGCCTCAGAAACCCAAGGAGGGGTTGCTATGAGTCGGGTCCGACTAGACGGCACATAACAACAACAACAACATAGACAAAGTAGACCTAACAGCCATATGTAGAAAATGCCACCTAACAACAGCAGAATGCACATTCTTCTCTAGGCCACACAGGGCATTCTCCAGAATAGGCCATGTTATATCACAAACAAGTCTCATAAATTTTAAAATATTAAAATCTGACAGATAGCTTCTCTGACCACAGTGAAATGAAACTAGAATAGAATGACAGAAGGTAGACTGGAAATTTTACAAATATGTGGAAATTAAACCCTATACCATTAACCAACCAACTAGTCGAAGAAGAAACAACAAGGTAAAATAGAAAATTTTTAGAGAATGAAAATGCAAGTGCAGCATACCAAACTTATGGGACACAGAGAAGGCAGTGCTCAGAGGGAAACTTGTAACTGTAAATGCCTACATTAAAGGAGATCTGGTGGCATAGTGAGTAAGGCATTTGGCTGCTACCAGAAGATTGGTGGTTCAAACCCACTAGCTGCTCTGTGGGAGGAAGATGAGGCAATCTTCTATTTGTAAAGATTTACAGCTTTGGAAACCCAATGGGGTTGCTATGAGCCAGAATCGACTTGATGGCAGTGGATATAAATGCCTATAATAAAAGAGAAGAAAAATCTCAAATTAATAATGTAACTTTACACCTTGAAAATGAGAAAAAGAATGCAAACAATGCCCAAAGCTACTAGAAGAAAGGATAATAAAGATTAGAGATAAATTAAATAGAAATGAGAAAAACAATAGAGAGACTCAATGAAACAAAAATTGATTCTTTGAAAAGATCAATAAAATTGACAAAATCTAGTTAGACTGACAAAGGGAAAACACAAATAACTAAAATCAGAAATAAATGTGGGACTCATGGCTGACCTTACTGAATTAAAAAGAATTATTAGAGAATTCTATGAGCAATTGCATACCAACAAACTAGGTGATAAAAAGGAAAAGAAAACATTCCTAAAAACACAAATTACCCAAGTTGACATATGAAGAAATAGAAAATCTCAACAGAACTTAAACAAAAGAATCGGTAGTCGAACACCTCCCAATAAAGAAATGTCCAAGAACAGATAGCTTCATTGATGAGTTCTTTCAAAACTTAAAGAATTAACATCAATACTTATCAAATTCTTCCAAAATAGAGAAAGGGGAGGAAACACTTCCTAACACATTGTATGAAGTGTAAACATTACAGTGATATCAAGGCCAAAGACATCACAAGAAAACTACAAACCAATATTTCCTAATAATATAGGTGCAAAACACCTCAATGAAATACTAAATACCAGCCAGCTTTTAAGACCTCAGTCACTACTCACCAAAGCAGGATGTAGAACATTGTTTTAAGGCCTATGTTATGCCAATTAACCATAGGGTACCTGGAGACTATGATCTTGAGCCTCCACACCCAGCCACTCATTCTGTCAAGGTGTTTGGTTGTGATGGTATGAACTATGAATGCAGGAAAATTGAAAGTTGTCAAAAATGAAATGAAACACATAAAGATTGATATAGTGACTCCCATTGGGTTTCTGAGGCAGTAACACCTTACAAAAGTAGATTGTCTAGACTTCTTTCTGCAGAGTGGCTGGTGGGTTTGAAATGCCAACTAGGTTAGCAGTCAAATGTCTTCTGCACTATGCCACTTATCCTAGGCATTAGTGAGATGAAATGGACTGGTTTTGGTCCTTTTGAATCAGATGATCATATGATCAACTATACCTGGAATGACAAATTGAAGAGGAATGGTGTCACATTCATCATCACAAAGAACGTTTCAAGATCTATCCTGAAGTACAGTGCTATCAGTGATAGGATAATATCCATATGCCTACAAGGAAGACCAGTTAATATGACTATTATTCAAATTTATGCACCAACTACTAAAGCCAAAGATGAGGAAATTGAAAAATTTTACCAACTTCTGCAGTCTGAAATTGACCAAACATGCAATCAAGATGTATTGATTATTATTGGTGATTGAGATATGAAAGTTGGAAACAAAGAAGAATCACTGGTAGTTGGAAAATATGGCCTTGGTGATAGAAATGATGCTGGAGATCATATGATAGAATTTTGCAAGACCAATGACTTATTCATTGCAAATACCTTTTTCCAACAACATAAACAGCTGCTATACGCATGGACCTTGCCAGATGGAATATGCAGGAATCAGATCAACAACATCTGTGGAAAGAGGTGATGGAGAAGTCCAATTTCTTCAACCAAAATAAGGCCAGGAGCTGATTGTGAAACAGACCATCAATTACTCATATGCAAGTTCAAGTTGAAGGTGAAGACAATTAAAAGAAGTCTACAAGAGCCAAAATATGACTTGACTATATCCCACCTAAATGTAGAGACCATCTGAAAAATAGATTTGACACATTGAACACCAATGATCAAAAACCAGATTAATTGTGGAATGACATCAAGATCATACATGAAGAAAGCAAAATGTCATTAAAAAGATAGAAAAGGAAAAAAAGACCAAAACGGATGTCAGAAGAGACTCTGAAAATTACTCTTGAATAGAGAGTAGCTAAAGTAAATGGAAGAAATAACAAGATAAAAGAGCTGAACAGAAGATTTCAAAGAGCTTCTTGAGAGGACAAAGTAAAATATTACAATGAAATGTGCAAAGACTTGGAGTTAGAAAACCAAAAGGGAAGAACACAATCAGCATTTCTCATGGTTAAAGAACTGAAGAAAAAAATTCAAGCCTCAAGTTGCAATATTGAAGGATTCTATGGGTAAAATACGGCACATAACAACAACAACAACAATGGGTAAAATATTGAATGATGCAGGAAACATCAAAAGAAGATGCAAGGAATGTAGAATCATTGTACCACAAAGAACTGGTTGAATTTCAAACATTTCAGGAGGTAGCATATGATCAAAAACCAATGATATTGAAGGAAGAAGTCCCAGCTGCACTGAAGGCATTGGAGAAAAACAGGGCTTAAAACAGGGCTCCAAGAATTGATGGAATGCCCGTTGAAATGTTTCAACAAACAGATGCAGCACTGGAGGTGCTCACTTGTTTATGTAAAGAAAATTGGAAGACAGCTACCTAGGCAAATGATTGGAAGAGAGCCATATTTGTGCCCATTCCAAAGAAAGATGATCCAACAGAATGTGGAAAAGTATAAAAAAGTATCATTAATATCACACACAAATAAAATTTTGCTAAAGATAATTCATGTAGCATAGTGCCTAAGGCAGTTGACTGCTAACCAGAAGGCTGGCAGTTCAAACCCACCAGCCACTCCTCGGAAGGAAGACAGGGCAATCTACTTCCATAGTGATACTGCTTCGGAAACCCAAGGAGGGGTCACTATGAGTTGGGTCCGACTCGACAGCACATAACAACAACAACAACAAAGATAATTCAAAAATGGTTGTAGCAGTATATTGACAGGTATCTTCCAGATATTCAAGCTGGATTCAGAAGAGAGCATGGAATGAGGGATATCAGAGCTGGTGTCAGATGGATCTTGGCTGAAAGCAAAGAATACCAGAAAGATGCTTACCTATGCTTTATTGACTATGCAAAGGCATTTGATTGCATTGATCATAATAAATTATGGATAACATTGCAATGACTGGCAATTTTAGAACTCTTAATTGTGCTCAGGAGGAACCTGTACACAGACATAAGAGGCAATCGTTTGAACAGAACAAGGGGATACTGGGTGGTTTCAGATCAGGAAAGGTGTGTGTCAAGGTTGCATCCTTTCACCATATTTATTTGATCTGTATGCTGAGCAAATAATCCAAGAAGCTGGACTATATAAAGAAGAATGCAGAGTCAGAATTGGAGGAAGACTCATTAACAACCTGTGATATGCAGATGACACAACCTTGCTTCCCAAAAGTGAAGAAGACTTGAATCACTGATGAAGATCAAAGACTACAGTCTGCAGTATGGATTATACAGAACATAAAGAAAACAAAAATCCTCACTATTGGACCAATAAAAGTAACATCATGTTAAATGGAGAAAAGATTGGTCAAGGATTTCATTTTACTTGAATCCACAATCAATGCCCATGGAAGCAGCAGTCAAGAAATCAAACAACTTGTTGTGTTGAGCAAATCTGCTGCAAAAGACTTCTTTAAAGTGTTAAAGAGCAAAGATGTCACTTTGCAAACTAAAGTGTGCCTGACCCAAGGCATGTTATTTTCAACATCCTTATATGCATGTGACAGCTGGACGATAAATAAGACCACAGAAGAATTGGTGCATTTGAATTGCGGTGTTGGCAAAGAATATCGAATGTACCATGGACTGCTGAAAGTGAACAAATCTGTCTTGGAGGAAGTACGACCAGAATGCCCTTTAGAAGCGAGAATGGTCAGACTTAACCTCTCATACTTTGATCATGTTGCTAAAAGGGACAAATCTCCGGAGAAGGGAAAAAGAGAAGACCTTCAATGAGATGGATTGACACAGTGACTGCAAGCATAGCAGTGGTTGTGAGAATGGCACCGGACAGGGCAATGTTTCAGTTTTAGGAAGACTTCAAGGGAGAGTTTTTGTTTCAAATGTAAAGATGACCTCAGGGCAATGATTTCAGGAGCTCATTAGCTTCCGCTGCTCTAGAAAGTCTGGAGTCTGTGAGAATTTGAAATTCTGTTCTGTATTTGCCTCTTTTGGATCAGGATTCTTCTGTAGAATTTTTGACCAAACATTCAGTAATGGTAGCTGGGCACCATCCAGTTCTTCTGATCTCATGGCAAAGAGGCAGTTGTTCACGGAGACAATTAGGCACACATTCCATATCCTCCTCCTATTCCTGACTGTCCTTCCTCCTCTATCGCTCCGAATGAATAGAGAGCAATTGTTGTGCCTTACATATCAAGCACCCCTATGAAATGAAGGAGAGACAGAAAGGTTTCTGTGGAACACATGGAGCAAGGAATCAAAAGGCTCAGAGAATAGAGCCTGGTGTAACCACTGAGACTATGGCCCCTAGCTGCCCTTCAGGTCTGGAATTGAACCCACAACTGTGGTTTCCAGCCAAAGTACAGGCATGTGAGTTAAACATTTACCTCAAGTAGACACACGCCCTGGAGAGAACAATCATGGGAGAAGGAAGGGCTGCTTATGC
>NW_006921686.1:8287519-8299862 GCF_000298275.1 Orycteropus afer afer
AAAAAAAAAAAGGGTCAGAGAAATGCACATGCTAGCATGTAAGATGTATGTAAGATGGACAATCCACCAGCCAACTAGAGTGGCCGGTGAGCAAACACTGCACTGATGAAAGGACACCAGCATCACTGAGAACCCAAGTGGTGTCCACCACCTGTAGAGCAGGACTGAAATCAGAAGATGCTGTTAGAGCCATGATTACCGCGGGGATGAGCGGACCCAGGCGTAGCAGAGACCAGCACTTACGCATCAGAAGCAAAGTGTGTCTGTTTCCTATAATAGGCAGGAATATCAGAGTGACCTGCAGACATCAATGAAGATGGTTCATAGAACGTGGTGGTCCTAATGACAAGATGTATGGATGACCAACAAGGGTGATCTTAATATGTATAGTCAAGAGGTGAAGAATGGAGCGGCAGCCATTCCAATATAGAGTCGTGATCCCTTTCCTAGTCCAAAGACCTAAAACAATCCACAGATCGAGAATCTTTTGGCTGAGAAAGAGGCTGGGTTTCATGAGGAAGGACTCTACAACACCAAGGCAGGTGTACACCAGTGCATCTCTGAAGGGACCTACAGCCGTTTACTTGGATAACCACGTACTATGGGAGTTCTGGTAGCATAGTGTCTAAAGCACTTGACTGCTAACCAGAAGGCTGGTGGTTCAAACCCACCAGCCACTCCTCAGAAGGAAGGTTGGGCAATCTACTTCCGTAGTGATACTGCCTCGGAAACCCAAGGAGGGGTTGCTGTGAATCGGGGCTGACTCAACAGCACATAACAACAACAACAACAACTATGTCCTGGGGAAAGAGCAGTATACAGATCTTTCAAGACCTCTTAACATAGAGTTCAAGTAGACACTAATACCCAAGGACTGAGAGCCTTACCACGATCCCTACTGAAATAATTTAATGTCAACCAATTCTTCTTAGTAGAGACTCTGTGTATCCCTTCCATGCTCTTGATGCTTCTTAAATCATTCATTTTTTTGCCCTTGGATCCTTCAGTAGTGCAACTCAAGGCTTGAATTATTGATACATGGACTGCAATAGAAAGAACAAATCAGTCTTGGGAAAAATACAACCAGAATATCTGTTAGAAGCAAGGATGGGGAGACTTTTGCTACATGCTTTTGACACATTAACAAGAAAGACCAATAACTAGAAAAGGACATCATGTTTGGTCCTTTAGAAGAGGAGCAGATACAGAGAAACAGGAAGATGGAGGAAGGGTGGTGTCTTAGTTCTCTCATGCTGCTATAACAAATATCATAAGTGGATGGCTTTAACAAACAGGAATTTATTCTTTTACAGTTTAGGAGGTTAGAAGTCCAAATACAGAGTGCCAGCTCTAAGGGCTGGGTGAAGGCCCCTTGACCTTGGATTTCAGCTCTGCTGCTTGCTCCAGGCCCACTGGAGCTGGAGGCGTCTCTTAACTCAGGCAGCTGTTGGCTGCTGAGGCTGGTGAACCCAAGGTTGGCAGGTAAAATGGCATAATCCTAAAACTGACAGGAAACATGGCAGTCCACTTGTTCAAGCCCAGGAACTGGAGATGAAGACTCGGCCAAATGCAGGATCCAATTGTGCCCAAATCTAGAGACCTTTCTCAAAGCTTCTCCTTATAGGTTGGAAGCAGGCCATACCCTGAAGGCAACTACTTAGCTGCTCACAGCAGATTCCACCATGGCGAAAAAAACCCAAGCTCACTGCCTCTGAGTCGATTTGACTCATCGTGATCTCTCCTTGGGTTTCCGAGGCAGTATCTCTACAGAAGCAGATTGCCCAATCTTCCTTCGGAGGAGTGATGGAGGTGATTACAGTCTCATCATGGGGAATAACTACATCCAGCTGCCCAGCCACTCAGAACCACGGCCCAGCCAAATTGGTACACAACTTTTCACTACCACAGCCTCCTTCTAACTCATTTTAATAGAGCTATTTGTCACAACAACATTTGTGGTATAGAAGGATACTTCATGGAGCCTCTGGCAAGACCTAATAAGAAGAGTTACAGTATAGACCCACATAGTTCTGGAGCAAGGTCATGCCTCCTGCAACAATTTAAAAAAAAGAAAGTTGGCTTCTGGGATGGCTCCAAAACTGTTATTTTTGTTGGTGTTATGGCAGCACTAGATAAACAAGACAGAGGCTGTTGTTCAGCCGAACGCACTGTCTCCTGCTCACCAGAACTGAGTGTCTCCCCCTTTCCTCTTCACAGTGGCCCCCTGTGTGGGAACAGCAAGTCTCAATACCCTCTAGAAGGCCCTACTTCCTCAAAAACTCCCAGAGATGGGTCCCACCCCTGCTGGTTCAGTCTCCAGCTGATGGGTCTACAGCAGCTCGCGTTGGCACCACCTGGTGGGCGCAGGGCTCCACAGCCAATGTGCATCCAAACCAAAGCAAACCAGCTGCCTTCTGGTCAATTCCAATTAACAGTGACCCTACAGAACAGAATACAGCTGCCTCATAGGGCTTCCAAGGCTGAAATCTTTACGGAAGCAGACTTCCACATCTTCCTGCTATGGATCGGCTGGTGGGTTCCACCCACCAACCTTTTGGTTTGCAACCGAGTGCTTAACCATTGTATCACCAGCAGTGTGCATCCAATAGTAATATAGTACAAGCTACATATTTGATTTTTTAATCTTGCAGTAACTACACTGAAAAGAGTAAAAAGAAGCAGGTGAAAATAATTTCAACAACCTATTTTGTTTAATCCAATGTACCATACTTGTATTTTATTGACTATGCAAAGACGTTTGATTGTGTGGATCATGACAAATTATGGATAACATTGAGAAGAATGGGAATTCCCAAACACCTGATTGTATGCATGAAGAACCTGTACCTCGACCAGGAGGCTGTCGTTCGAAAAGAACAAGCGGGCACTGTTGTTGTTGTTATGTGCCGTCGAGTCGGCCCCGACTCATAGCGACCCCTCCTTGGGTTTCCGAGGCAGTATCACTACGGAAGTAGGATTGCCCAACCTTCCTTCCGAGGAGTGGCTGGTGGGTTTGAACCGCCAGCCGTCTGGTTAGCAGGCAAGTGTCTTAGCCACTATGCTACCAGAGCTCCGGGCACTACATAGTTTAAAATCAAGAAGGGAGTGCATCAGGGTTGTATCCTTTCCCCACACTTATTCAATCTATACGCTGAGCAAATAATCCAAGAAGCTGGACTATATGAAGAGAAACGTGGCATCAGAATTGGAGGAAGAATCATTAACAACCTGAGATATGCTGATGATACAACTTTGCTTGCTGAAAGTGAGGATGACTTGAGGCACTTATTGATGAAAGTTGAAGAATACAGTCTGCAGTATGGATTACATCTCAATATAAAGAAAACAAAAATCCTCACAACTGGAGCAATAAGCAGCCTCATGATAAATGGAGAGAAATTGAGGTTGTCAAAGAATTCACGTTGCTTGGTTCTACAATCGATGCCAACGGAAGCAGCAGTCAGGACATTAGACGACGTGTAGCATTGGGAAAGTCAACTGCGAAGAAACTGTAGCAAGTGCTGAGGAGCAAGGATATCTCCTTGAGGACTAAGGTGGGCCTGACACAGGCCATGATATTTTCAATTGCCTCGTATACATGTGAGAGCTGGACAATGAATAAGGAAGACCAAAGAAAAGTTGATGCTTTTGAGTTATGGTGCTGGTGAAGAATGTTGAAAGTACCATGGACTGCTAAAAGAACTAATAGGTCTGTCCTGGAGGAAGTGCAACCAAAATGCTCTTTGGAAGTGAGAATGGCCAGACTTCGTCTCACCTACTTTGGTCATGTTGTCAGAAGGGACCATTCCTTGCAGAAGGATGTCATGCTTTGTAAGGTGGGAGGGTCGACGAAAGAGAGGATGGCCTTCAATGAGATGGATTGACACGGTGGCTGCAACGATGGGCTCAAGTATAGCAGGGATCATGGAGCTGGCGTGGGATCTGGCAGTGTTTCATTCTGCTGTGCATGGGGTCGCTATGAGTCGGAAACAATTCGACAGCACCTAACAACAACAACAACAATGTACCATAGAATGAAACACTGCCCAGTCCTGCCCATCCTCACAGTCATTGCTGTGTTTGAGCCCATTGTTGCAGCCACTGTGTCAACCCATCTCATTGAAGGTCTACCTCTTCTTCACTCACCCTCTACTCTACTCATGTTCTTCTCCAGGGACTGGTCCCCCCTGATGACACATCCAAAGAATGTAAGACAAAGTCTCACCATCTTCCCTTCTAAATAGCATCTGGGTGTATATCTTTCAAGACAGATTTGTTCATTCTTCTGACAGTCCCTGGTGTATCCAATATTCTTTGCCAAATTCAAAGGCATCAATTCTTCTTTGATCTTCCTTATTCATTTCTAGCTTTCACATGCATACAAGGTAACTGAAAATACTATGGCTTTGTTCAGGCACACCTTAGTCCTCAAAGTGACACTTTTTTTTGTTGTTTGTTTTTTAACAGTTTAAAGAGGTCTTTGGCAGCAGATTTGCCCAGTACAGTAAGTTGTTTGATTTCTTGCCTGCTGCTTCCATGGGTGTTGATTGTGGATCCAAGTAAAATGAAATCCCTGACAACTTCAATCTTTTCTCCATTTATCATGATGTTGCGTATTGGTCCAGTTGTGAGGATTTTTGTTTTCTTTATGTTGAGGTATAATCCATACTGAAGGCTGTAGTCTTTGAACTTCATCAGTAAACGCTTCAAGTCTTCTTCATTTTTGGCAAGCAAGGTTGTGTCATCTGCACATTGCATCTGGTTAATGAGTCTCCCTCCAATCCTGATGCCTCACTCTTCATATAGTCTGGCTTCTCGGATTATTTGCTCAGCATACAGATTGAATAAATGTGGTGAAAAGAATAATGCTTTCAAACCATGCAGTATCCCTTTGTTCTGTTCCAACAACTTTCTCTTGGTCTATGTAGAAAACCAAGACCAAACCCACTGCCATCAAGTCGATTCTGACTCATAGTGACCCCTGTTGGGTTTCTGAGGTGGTAAATCTTTACAGAAGTAGATTCCCCAGTCTTGCTTCCACGGAGAGGCTAGTGGGTTTGAACCACAAACCTTCTGGTTAGCAGTCAGATGCCTTAGGCACTGTGCTACCAGAGCTAGAGGGTCACCTTAAAAGAGGAAGACTGTGTTAGACAGGTTTCTCTAGAGAAATAAAACCAATAGAGCTTATATATATATAGAGAGAGGGAAATTTATCTTAGGAAAATGGGTCACACACTTATAGAAGCTGGCAAGTCCAAAGTTCTTGGATCAAATGTCAAGCTGGAGGGTTTTCCCGACTCACGCAGCTGCAGGGACTGAGGAGCTCAAGGTTGGCAGGCAGTGTACTGGCTGTTGACTCCAACGAATGACGAGTCCAAGATCTCCAGGCCGAAGGGTGGATTGTTCGCTCACGGACAGTTGTAGGCAGCACAACAGAATCCCGATCCACAGAAAAGTGTCTCTTTTCCCAGGATGTCCATAAATATACTGGAAGCAGGCCACACCCCTAGGGAAACTCCCTTTCAACGGATTGGCTGCAATATATACATCTGATCCCATCATGGGAATGATCACATCACAACTGCTTAAACCACACAGAATTGTGGTCCAGCCAAGTTGACACACAGCTCCAACAATCACAAAGACCCTCAGTGAGATGAATTGACACGGTGGCTGCAAAAATGGGCTCAAACAGCAACGACTGTGAGAAAGGTACAGGAGTGGGCAGTGTTTCATTGTGTTGTACAGGTAGTTCTGAGTCAGAACCGACTTGCCAGCACCTAACCACAACCCAAAACAGTATCATTTCAACGTATAATCAACAAAAACCTTTTAATGAGATCTTTTATGTCCTTTTTTTCATACTGAGTCTTTGAAACCCAGTATGATTTAATACTTACAACACATCTCAATTCAGACCAGCCACATTTCAAGTGCTCAGTAGCCACAAGTGGTGAGTGGCCACCGTATGGACATTACAGCTGTAAGGAAAGACTGAGGGGCAGAGAGGCAGGATGACTGAGGGGCAGAGATGATGAGCCCAAGGGGGCAGAGAGAGGGAGAGGCTGGGGGGGGCAGAAAGAGAGGAGACTGGGGGGCAGAGAGAGGGAACATGATGGATGGGGGATGGAGGGGTGAAGAAAGCTGAGACTGAGGAGCACAGAGAGAGAGTGGACTGAAGGTCCAAGGGATTGGGTTACTGAGGGCAGAGAGAGGGGAAGTGGGCAGAGAGGGGAAGACTGAGAGACCGAGAGAGAGGGGAGACCAAGAGAAGAAACGGAAATGAAGTGGAACCTGGAGAGGGAGATTCTGAACCCTGTCCCCAAGACCAGGACTCTTGGGGAGGATGGGAGAAGGGCAGGGGAGGTGCCCAGTCACAGACAAGTGTTCCCATCTCTGCTGGCCAACCTGGGGGAAGCTGTGGCCCTGGATGAGTCTCACCCCTGCAAGATGACATCCTCATGTGGTCACATTGCTGGGATGGATCAAACTCTCTGCCCAGGCCCAGTGCTTGCGGAGAGTCAGCTACTGTGATGGTTGGGTTTTGGTTTGGTTTTACTTGTCTTGTTTCTGGCATATCCATATTCAGCATCTGAACTATACCCAGCAGGCAGCAAGTGCTCAGTAAACATTTGTGGAATTGGGTGAAAAGGACCCCGGCTTCAGACCCCAACTTCAGAGCCCAACCCCATCGCCTCCCTTATCAATCAGACGAGTGGTGGTATCAACCAGTAGTCATGCTTTAATGCCAAGAGCTGTGCCAATGCTTCCAACATGCATCTTTACTCAGCTCTGAGAGGTAGGGACCATAATCACCCCTATTCACCTGGAGGCAGCATATTCCAACCTCCCACAACCTCACGAAGGGGAAACAAAGTCACCATCAGTAGCCCAAGGCTTATTCCTATGAAGCTAGACATGCCACCACCCTCCAGCCTTTTTATCAATTCTGACACCAGTAGTCCCTCCCACGGCACTCACTACTTCTCTGGTGGGTTTGATAATTCATTGCAATGACCACACAGAACCCCAGACAATACTCACGATTATGGGGTCTATTAGGGAATTGTTGTTGTTGTTGTTGTTAAGCGCCATCGAGTCGTTTCTGACTCATAGCGACCCCATGCACAGCAGAACGAAACACTGCCCGATCCTGCGCCAGCCCCACAATCCCTGCTATACTTGAGCCCATCATCGCAGCCACTGTATCAATCCATCTCGTTGAAGGCCTCCCCCTCTTTCGTCGACCCTCCACCCTACCAAGCATGACATCCTTCTCCAGGGAATGGTCCCTTCTGACAACATGACCAAAATAGGTGAGATGAAGTCTGGCCATTCTTGCTTCCAAGGAGCATTCTGGCTGCACTTCCTCCAGGACAGATCTGTTAGTTCTTTTAGCAGTCCATGGTACTTTCAGCATTCTCCGCCAGCACCACAACTCAAAAGCATCAACTTTTCTTTGGTCTTCCTTATTCATTGTCCAGCTCTCACATGCATACCAGGCGATTGGAAATATCATGGCTTGTGTCAGGTGCACCTTAGTCCTCAATGAGATATCCTTGCTCCTCAGCACTTGAAACAGTTCCTTCGCAGTTGACTTTCCCAATGCTACACGTCGTCTAATGTCCTGACTGCTGCTTCCGTTGGCATCGATTGTAGAACCAAGCAACGTGAATTCTTTGACAACCTTAATTAGGGAATTAACAGGCTACAATTCAGATTCAGGAATGCACTCAGAATACAGTTCTTCGATCAGGACAGTCTCCCCTCTACTGTGCTCTCAGGCACACCTCTCTGGCCCTTGGCCTCTCAGCCTGGCTTCTGCCCTGGATGAGACAAGTATCACAAAGCTTCTTTAGCTCTGCCAATAGGGTCACCTAGGTGCACCCCACTCTGCCAGCAAGCCTCCTGTACAAGGACACTCAGCTTTCTCACTCTGGCCTACCGCTCTGTCTCATGCCTCTTGGTTCTGCTGTTGCCAGTGGTCTCCGCTGGTCATCTCTGCTGTCTCTCTGCTAAGAAGGTCCAGCACAGGTATCTCAGGTCCAAGGACATGCTCCAATCCAACTCCGATTTTTCTCTCTTGATGGCAGTGAGATCCCCTCTTCTCCCTCTAAAACCCACTGCCACTGAATTGATTCTGACTCATAATGACCCACACTGGGTTTCCAAGGTGAAAAATCATTACGGAAGTACATTCTTTCAGTCTTTGTCCAGTCTTTCTTCCACAGGGTGGCTGGTGGGTTTGCACTGTCAACCTTCTGGTGAGCAGTCAAATGTTTTAGACACTGTGACACCTGAGCTCCTTCTTTTCCCTCTAGGAGGGCTCCTTTTAAGACCAGCAGCATAGCAAAACTAACCAACCTCCACATTACAGTTCCATAAACATTTGCATAGTCCCACCCAGTAATATGGTGGTGGTAACAGACTGGCTAGAAAAGCCACATCACTACACCACATCATTCACTGCACCACATCACCCATGAAGAAACCGAGGCTGGGAGAGGTGGTCACTTGCCCAACACAGAGCTCGTAGAAGCCGGATCATCCAGTGCCCTGACTTCTGACCCTCGAGAGGCCCACACCTCTAATGCCTGACCCACCAGGACCCAGGTACCTCTGACTCTCCGAAACCCAGTCAGCCACCTTCCACCTCTGACTTGTAGGGATAGGGACACTCAGCACCCTGACCTCTAACCCTTGAAGACTCAGGCATCCAGGTTTCTGGTTTCTGAACCATGGAGATCCAGGCCCCAAAACCTTGGCCATGAGCAGACATAACCCCAAACATCTGATGTAATCTGGACCAGAGATGCCTATATTTTCTCAGGCTGACATGGTGGCACAGTTGAGCGACAAGAGACTCAGGATATATGGCATGGAGTACCAGCAGTGCCTGTAGCAGACTGGCCTGGCCCACCCCCAAACACACAGCCTGTGCTGAGGCCAGGTGGGTTACTTCACAGACTCTGCTCCCATGGGGCAATGGGAGCTGCCTTCCACGAACCTATCCAAGTGTGCATACATAGAATTGGCCTGTGTCTGAGTTTGAGTTCTCCAGGGGAGTGAAACCAGTGAGACACAGAGAAAGAGAGAGAGAGAGGTTGATCTCCTTCAGGGAAGTGGCTCACTTTATCGTGGGGCCTGACAGGTCCCACATCCGTGGGTTAGGCAGCAGGCTGGAGACCTCTGCTGGCTCACAGGACAGTGGGAGGCTGGCAAATCCAAAATCTGCAAGTCAGGCAGCAGGCCAGACACTTCTGCAGGCTTACGTCCCAAGATCTGTGGGTCAGGCAACATGAAGAGTGCAGGATCAATGAACTCTGGCAGAGGGCAGAGTTAAGCTCTCAGCTGCTAACCAAAAAGTCAAAGGTTCGAACCTACCAGCCACTCCACAGGAGAGAGATGTAGCAGTCTGCTTCCAAAACGATTACAGTCTTGGAAACCCTATGGGGCAGTTCTGCTTTGTCCTTTAGGGTCATTATGAGTTGGAATTGACTTGACAGCAATGACCAGACATCCATTTGTATTCTGGAAGCAGACCATACCTCCTAAGGAAACTCCTCTTTCAACTCTACATCACATAACATCATACTATATTTTATTACATTACAGAACAGCAACCAGTCCAGTGTCTGCCAAACCACTGAGACTCTGAGCCTTGCCAAGCTGACACGTGAAATTGGCTATCACAGCCCACACACACTTCTCACACATGCAGCCAACCTATAACAGAGTCACACGTGTGCCCTTCCCCCAAACTTGCTCCTTGTCTGTGTCCCAATCCTCCAGCAGAGGCCAGTGCTCTAAGCCCTGTCCTGGATGCCCACCCCCCACCCGCCCTGGGCAATCAGCCTCCACTGCCCATCCACTGTCCGTTGTCCTTCTGAGCTTCCTTCCACCAGGACCTTCTCCCCTGCCCGCCTCCCTGCCATGGCCCAACCTCATTCTGGCCACCTGTGTCCCTGCTGTGATCACCTCTTTTTTTTTGAGATAAGGAGCTCTGGTGGCGTAGAGCCTAAGACATTCGACTGCTAACTCACCAGCCACTCTGCGGAAGGAAGACTGGGCAATCTACTTCCATAGAGATACTGCTTCAGAAACCCAAGGAGGGGTCACTATGAGTTGGAACTGACTTGTTGACAATGACTTTTTGCAAAAACGGCAAGGAGGCCACATGTTCTGACCTCCTAGAACCCCACAAGAGGAAGACAGGATTACCAGCAGTAACCCAAGGCCTATTCCTGCCAGGCCAGACATGCTGCCTCCCTCCAGCCCTTTCTCCAACCATTCCTCCCAAAGCACCACCACCTCTCTCCTGTGTTCGATAATTCACTGCAGTGGCCACACAGAACTCACAGATTATGGAGTTTATTAGGGAAGCACCAGGCTACAATTCAAGCTCAGGAAAAACGCTCAGTCTCTCTCCCAGCCCACCGTCTTTCAGCCAACACTCTCTCACAGTCTCTCCCCCAGCAGTGCATGTCCCTCAGTGTCTCACTCAGCAATGCGTGTCTCTTGCGCCTCTTTCCCAGCAGCACGTGTCTCTTTCATGGGTGCGTGTCTCTCGCAGCAGCACGTCTTCCTCAACCAGCAGTCCGAGAGAGTTCTGCCTCCAGGAGGCCTCCTTTTGAGCCTGGCAGGGTGGTCAAACTAGCCAATCATAACATCAGAACTCTAAGCACGTGAGAGAGAGTGGGCACCTCCCAGAACATTGTTTTGTGCCACGCCTAACAGAAATACTGCAGGTGGACAACTTCAGCAATCAGGAGCTCCTCATTTGCTCATAGAAAATCCCACCTTGGAGTTTACAAAGACTTATGGGTAGAAAAGCCACACTAAATAATTTACTACACCGCACTTTTGTTTTGTTTTGTTTTGTTGTTGTTACGTGCCATCGAGTCAGCTCCAACTCCTAGTGACCTCATGTATAGCAGAATGAAACACCACCTGGTCCTGTGCCAACCCCATGATCTTTGCTACACCCGAGCCCATCATTGCAGCCACTGTGTCAATCCATCTTGTTGAGGGCCTTCCCCTTTCTCATTGTCCCTCCATTTTACTAAGTGTGATGGTTATGTTTGTATGTCAACTTGGCTAGGCCTGGTCGAGTGGCTGGGCAGCTGGATGTAGTATTCCCCATGATGAGATTGGTAATCAGCCTGCCGTGTGGTTTGGTAACATTGGGACTGTGCCTTTTTATTTGTCAACCTTGGGGCTTCTCAGCTTCAGCAGTCAGCAGCTGTTTGAGTGAAGAAACACCTCTACCTCCAGTGGGCTGGGAGCAGGAGGCAGAGCTGGACCCCAAGGTTGAGGGGCTTTCACCCAGCCCCTAGAATCTGGCACTTTGAACTTGGACTTAAAGCCTCCAAATTGTAAGAATAAACTCCTGTTTATTAAGGCCATCCCATTTGTGATATATTCTTGTCAGAGCGGCACTAGGGAACCAGAACACCAAGCCTGACATCCTTCTCCAGGGAATGGTTCCTTCTTACAACATGACCAAAGTAGGTGGATGAAGTCTGGCCATTCTCACTTCCAAGGAGCATTCCAGCTGCACTTCTTCCAAGACACGTTCTTTCATTCTTTTATCAGTCATTGATACTTTCAGCATTCTTCCCCAGCACCACAACTCAAAAGCATTGACTCTTCTTTGGTCTTCCTTTTTCATTGTCCAGCTCTCACATGCATATGGGGCGATTGAAAATACCATGGCCTGTGTCATTGGTATTCAATGCATCAAATCTATTCTTTAAATGGTCTCTAAATTCAGGAGGGATATTATTAAGGTCATATTTTGGCTCTTGTGGACTTGTTTTAATTGTCTTCAACTTCAAGGTGAACTTGCATATGAGCAGTTGATGGTCTATTCCACAATCAGCTCCTGGACTGGTTTTGGCTGAAGATATTGACCTTTTCCGTCACCTCTTGCCACAAATGTAATCAGTCTGATTCCTGTGTACTCCATCTGGTGAAGCCCATGTGAATAGCCACCATTTGTGTTGTTGAAAAAAGGTGTTTGCAATGAATAAGTTGTTGGCCTTGCAAAATTCTGTCATGAAATCTCCAGCATTATTTCTATCTCCAAGGCCAAATTTTCCAACTACTGGTGACTCTTCTTTGTTTCCAACTTTTGCTTTCCAATCACCAGTGATAATCAGCACATCTTGATTTCCTGTTTGGTCAATTTCAGATTGCAGAATTTGGTAAACATTTTCAATTTCCTCATCTTTGGCTTTGGTGTTTGGTGTGTAAATTTGAGTAATAGTAGTATTAACAGGTCTTCCTTGTTGTTGTTGTTGTTGTTATGTGCCGTCAAGTCGGACCCGACTCATAGCGACCC
>NW_006921686.1:8300322-8301578 GCF_000298275.1 Orycteropus afer afer
GTGTTCCATTTCATTTTTGAGAACTTCCAATTTTCTAGATTCATACTTCATACATTCCATGTTCCAATTATTAATGGATGTTTGCAGCTGTTTCTTCTCATATGGAGTCATGCCACTTCAGCAAATGGAGGCCCCGAAAGCTCTACTTTATCCATATCATCAAGGTAGGCTCTACTTTGATGAAGCAGCTCTTTCCCAGTCACATTTGAGTGCCTTGCTACCTGAGGGCTCATCTTCTAGCACTGTATCTGACAATGTTCCGGGGCTGTGCATAAAATTTACCAGTAATATATCAGACAGTGTTTCACTGCTATTCATAAGGTTTTCACCGGCCAATTCTTTGAGAAGTGGATGGTCTCTTCCTTCCGAGTCTGTCTCAGTCTGGAAGCTCCACTGAAACCCGTCCACCATGGGCACCCCTGCAGGCACAGCCTCCAGCCTCACAGCAACATGCAGGCCACCACAGTACGACAAACCGACAGAAAGTTTGTCTCCTTTTGCTGTTCCAACGCTCCGCTCAATTCCTGCACTTACCCTACCTGTTCCGGCTGCTGGCCCTGTCTGCCACTGCTTCCTGCCGCCTGAGGGCTGTCCCCCCATTTGGTTTGGTTTGGTTATAGTTAATTATCACAAAAATGAACCAGTTTAAAGTGAACAATTCAGTGTTTTTTAGTATATTCACAAAGTTGTGTCGTGATCACCCTTATAAAATTACAGAACGTTCTCATCATCTCAAAAAGAAACCCAGTGCCTGTTAGCAGTCACTCCCATTCCTGCCTCCTGACCACCATTTTTGTCCTTCTAAAAGCTGGACATTATGGTCCATCCAGAGGTGCCTTGGAAGAAAGATCTGCAACCTACTTCCGAAAAGTCAGCTGTTGAAAACCCTGTGGAACACAATCCACACGGGGTTGCCATGACCTACAGCAGCCTGACCAAGCCATCTACACTTAGCTAAAGTCCACTCTTTCTCAAAACGGGGTCATGCTTGTGATCTGGGACAGTGCTTCTCAAACCTAATGTGCATACAACATGCCCAGAATCTTGTCAAACTCAGATCCTGATTCTGTAGATCTGGGTGGGACCTTAGAGTCAGCAGGTCTCAGAAGCTTCCACGTGAGGCTGGGGCAGTTGGTATTTTCCAAAACCGATAACTGCAATATTCCCAGTGCCACATGCTCTTTCAGAACCTTGCACTCTCCCATCAAGAGATGCAGCCTGTTCCCTGCCCCCCCCCAGAACCTGGGCAGGACTTT
>NW_006921686.1:8303535-8308462 GCF_000298275.1 Orycteropus afer afer
GCCCAACCAAGTTGACACACAAACTTAACCACCACATTTGCCATATTGTGTGGAAGCCCAGTCTAGCCACTTGGAGAGACGACATGAGGAGGAACTGAGGTCCACAGCTAACAGCCAGTATCAACTGCCAGACACATAAGTGACTGTGCCTGTGGTTGACTCTAGTTGAGATCCTGGACATTTGTGAAGCTGAGATGAGCTATCCCTGCAGATTGTAGATTTATGAGCAAAATAAATGTCATTGTTTTAAAACAACTGTGTTTTGGGTTGTTTCATACACACCAAAAGAGAACAGTAACAATGCTGATGCTGCCGGCCGCGAGCCCACACCTTGAATAACAAGGGGCCAGGCCGCTCTCGGAGGCCTTTGCCTCGTGTTCTCTGCACGTGTTCTGTTTCTACTTGTTGCACTCTCTCCCTTCCCCTTCTTTACCTGGTTCATTTTCACATATCCCTTCAGCTCTCCTCCAAAACCCCTTTGCTGATGTTAGAGGCTGGGCCTGTTGCCTTCTCTGGGCCCCCTGTGCCTGTGCCTCCCCCACCCCAGCCCTGACACCTGCGTTGTCCCTGTCACCTGTGTGGTGCCTCGTCTCTCCCTCAGCTGGACCGAGAGCCCCAGAGGGCAGGCTTAGCGCTGGCTTTGTCAGCGCCACAGGTGGAGCTCAGGAAGTGGGCTGTGGATGATACTCCAGGTGGTCTGATCGTAGCCACCTGATGTGGATGTGCGTGTCTCCCCCATAGATGTCACCTCCACAACCCAGGCCACGGCTCAGTGCAACTGCCACCCAGACAACATCAGGGGACGCCCACACACTGAGTTCTTCAATGGTGAGCCCTCTTCCCAAACCACCACCCAGCCTCCCTTCAGCAGCTCCATCCCTCACCCCTTTCTCCCCAAGAGACACAGTGGCCTGGCCTTTGTGAAGCATGACCCTAGGGCCACAGAGCCCCACCTCCTCATTCCTGGTGACTCACACTACCTGGATGGCTCCCAAGAGACCCTCAGGATGCTCCCACCTCTGTTAGAGCACCAAGTGCGGGAGAAGACACTTGTCCTGTTTACAAGCTCTGTGGTGTGGCTTTCTCCTCCCCGGGGTGCTGCGGTCTGACTTTTGACACTCCCCCACCCCCACCCAGCAGCACTCCCCGCAGCCACACACCTGGCTCAGGTCGGCAAAGGAGACTTAGCCCTCACCCCACCTCTACGTTATACCCACAAGTCCTGGTGACTCCACTGGACAAAAAGAAGCAGTTAGGATTTTTTTTTTCTCTTTTTCATATCATTTCCATTTTTTTAAATTGCAGTGCAATTCACATAACATACAGTTAACTATTTAAAGTGTACATTTCAGTAGCTTGTAGTACACTTGCAATGATGTGCTGTCATCCCCACAATTCAGTTTCAGAACATTGTCATCATCCCAAGAGGAAACCCTGTACCCAGGAAGTAGTTACTCCATACTCTTCCCTCACTCCCCCAGCCCCTGGCCACCACCAGCCTACTTTCTGTCTCTCTGGGTATGTCTATTCTGGAAATTTTGTAGAAATACAATCAAACAGTATGTGACATTTTGTGTCTTGCTTCTTTCAAATTATTGGCATAATGTTTTCACGGTCTATCCATGCCATAGCATGATTCAGAACTTGATTCTGCTTCGTGGCTGTATAATATTCCGTTGTCTGGGTGTGGCACGTTTTGTTAGTCCATTCATCAGTTGATGTGCATTTGGGTTGTTTCCACACTTGGACAATTGTGAATAAAAGAAAATTGTAACTTGAGTGAAAGTTTATAGAGCAAATTCATTTTCCATATGGTAGTCCATACACAGTTTGTTTCATAACATTGATTACAATCTCCATGATGTAACAGATCTCTTCCCACTTCCTCCCTGTGGTTACCTTTTCCCTGTGTCTTTCTTTCCTATGTGTTCCTGCCCCCTGAGCTATCTCCCTGTGCAAACACTGCCCTTCTGATCACCGTGGTTGATTGTTCTAAGAAGCGTACCTCCCTGGTGTAAATGTTCACCCCGTATGCCTGCCTACTGTTTGGCTGGAAATGGCTGAATCCCAAGCCTGTAGGGTAACTAGGGTTCATAGTCTTGGGGGTCTCACTAGGCTCAATCAGACCAGTAAACCTGGTCTTTTTTTTTTTTTTTAATGATTTTGAGTTTTTTTCCACAACGTTCTCCCACTCTATCCAGGATCTCCTGCACTGATCCCTTTCCGAGTGGTTGACAGTGGTAACCAGGCACCAGCTACTTCTTCTGGCCTCATGGTCATATAGGCTGAGGTTCACATGGTCCACTAGTCCCTTGGACTAATCACTTCCATGCGTGTTTGGTTTTCCTCATTCTTTGAGAAGCAGCTTGTTTTTAAGGAGGCCATCCCCAAGGACAGAGACACAACATATCTTCTGCAAACCTCTGGCCTCTCTGCAATATCCTCACTCCCAACCAGAAAGTACTTTGATAATGAATTACAAAAATGTAAGCGTGTGGCTGTCTTCACCAGGCATGCTTTTATGAGTGTTTTAGTGTCTCCACAGGAGCTCTGGTGGCATAGTGCCTAAGGCACTTGACTGCTACAGAAGGTTGGCAGTTCAAACCTACCAGCCACCCCTCAGAAGAAGTCTGGGCAATCTACTTCCATAGAAAACCCAAAGAGGGGTCGCTATGAGTCATAGACAACTCGACGGCACATAACAACAATAGTGTCTCCATGGAGATGTGTCTCCTCAGGCTGGAGCCCTTCACCAGCTGTCTTGGGCATCTTTTCTGCAAACATGGACCAGGGCAGTAGTTACATTTGCATACTCTTTACTCTTCCTCTGACACCATTCATAAACATTTTGCCCATCTTCTGCAGGTAGAGATCTGACAGATTTGCAACACAACTGTGCACACATCTGTAAATGCGGCAGCTCGCATTCTATCTGCAGATGTCTGAGATAGTGCTGTGTGAAAGAAATATAATAGGAATATCTCAGATCAGTAAATGCATATAGAGAAAAAGCTGATTAGAGCACAGCGTTTCTGTCGGGGGTGAGGGGGATGTTTCGGAAACAGATGGTGCTGGTGATTGCACACCATTGTGAATGGCATTAATACCACTTCAATTAATACACTGCAAAAAGGGTTAAAATGGCAAGTTTTATGTTATATCCATATTACCACAAAAACCCCATGTATTGTGAAGAAGGTAACCAATGTCAATGAATACCATGTGTAGAAATTGCTGAATGAGAACTAAAACTGTTGGGTAAAGCTTTACCAAAACTACAGTAAAATATCATTTTAAAAATATAATAAGAGCTAGGAGCTCTGGTAGCATAGTGGCTAAAGCACTTGACTGCTAACCAGAAGGCTGGCGGTTCAAACCCACCAGCCACTCCTCGGAAGGAAGGTTGGGCAATCCTGCTTCCGTAGTGATACTGCCTTGGAAACCCAAGGAGGGGTCGCTATGAGTTGGGGCCGACTCGACGGCACATAACAACAACAACAACAACATGTGTATTTTAGAGTTTCTAGCAGCCATGTATTTAAAAGGTGAAAAGAAGCAGGTGAAATTAATTTAAGCCATTCTTTATTTTATCGTGTAGACACAAAATGTTATCATTTAAATTTGTCATCAATAACAAGTGTATTGAGATGTTTTACATTCTTATCGTCACACTCAGTCTCTGCAGTTGGCCTCTTTTACATCTTATAACACGTCTCAACTCGGACTAGACATGTTTCAAGGGCTCACTATCCACGTGTGGCCGGCGGCCACCATATTGGACAGTGTTGATCGAAAGCCTCATTTGCAAGAATCTCTCTCATGTTTGCCAACACCCACGTCTCCCACGCAAACATCGGCTGCTCAGCTGCAGACCTGTGTGTGTCCTCGCAACATCCCCACGGCTCATCTGCAGCCACGCCTGCATCTCCTCTGCCCCGTCTCTCACATCACCTGGGAGCATGGCCACAGCTCTCAGGCCAAGGCCTCAATCTCATCGAAGACCGCTGCAGAGAAAGCACTTGCTCAAGGAACAGGTGTTGATTCCCACTCTTGATTTGATCTGCAAATCCCACCCTCTTCTGTGCATAAATTCATTAAAATTCATTGAAAGCAACTGGCAGGACCTCAGATGGTCATCTCAAAGTCAGGGAGGCGTGTGGCCAGGCAGGAGGCCCCCAGGTCTTCCTCCTGATTCCTCTGGGGCTCCCAGTGCTGCTCCTCTTCGTCCCCCTCCTCCTCGTCCAGGATGGAAGCCAGTTCCTCTCGCAGCAGCCCCATCTCCAGCGCCAGGCTGCACAGCTGGCCCAGCAGCTGCACATCCACTTGACGGAGGTTCCCCTGTCAGTGGGAAGGGGGAGGCGTGAGCATTCCACAGTGCTTGGCAAGGGTGGCGTGCTGACCTGGGACCTGGGGGGCGCAGCTCTGGGGCGGGGTAATCACTGTGTCTTTGGACCTTGGACCTTGATCAGGCAGCCTGCTTCCGATGGTCTCCCTTGATCTGTCTCGTTTTCAGCATCTCTCGCTGTCTCCACCTCTCTCACTCTCTCTTTCTCTTTGAGTCTTGGTCTTTTTTGTCTCTATGTCTCCTTCCCTTGTTACTCATATCTGTCTCTGCCTCTGTCTCTGTCCCAGTGTGTCTCTATGTCTTTCAGTGTCCTGTCTCTGTCTCTCCATTTCTCTACTCCAGATCTCTGTCTCTCACACTTAGTCTCTCTGCCTCTGTTCTTGCTCTTGATCTCTGTTTTCCATCTGTTTCTTTCCTGGTCTTTCTGTCTCTATCCCTGTCCTTGGGTCTCTCTCTGTCTCCATCCCTCTGTCTTCAGCTCATTCCCTCTCTGTGTCTCTGTTTCTCTCTGCTCCCGACTCTATCTATATTCCTAACTTTTGATCTCTGTCACTGGCACTTTCTAATTTGGACTGTCTGTCT
>NW_006921686.1:8310827-8312869 GCF_000298275.1 Orycteropus afer afer
GGGGAGGCCAAAGAATAAAGTTGGGCGAAATTTATGGGAAGATTAGGAATTTTGGTGGGACACCAAGGGGGTAATAAGGGGTGAAGGAAGGTGAAGGGATGAAGGTGGGCAGGAACCAAGAGGTAAATTTGGTAGTTCAAGGGAAGGACCTAGGGAAATTAAGGAGAATTTGCAATATGCATAGAGAGAATTTAGGAAGAGAAAAGGTAGACGGGTAAAACCACGGAATGAATACGGAAAACATGAGAGAAGTTAAGAGTTTAAGAGAAATTTTGAGGAAAAATACAGGTTTTGGCAAAATTAGCAGGAGAATTTTGGAAAAACGAGAATTTGGTTAAAACAAAAAGAGAATTTGGGGCAAGAGGAGACCTTTGAAGGGAAGTAAAGGAGCAGTTACCAATGGAAACAGCAGTCAGAACATCAGACGTCCCATAGCACTGGGCAAATCGGCTGCAAAGGACCTCTTTCAAGTGCTGAAGAACAAAGATGTCTCTGAGGACTGTGGTGCGCCACATACAAGCCGTGATGTCCTCAGTCGCCTCATAATGCATGTGAGAGCTGGACAATGAATAAGGAAGACTGAAGGAGAATTGATGCTTTTGAGCTGTGGTGTTGGTGAAGAATACTCAAAGTACCGTGGACTGCTAAAAGAATGAACAGGTCTATCCTGGAAGAAGTGCAGTCAGAATGCTCCTTGGAGGCGAAAATGGCCAGACTTTGGTCATGTTGTCAGAAGGGACCATTCGCTGGAGAAGGATGTCATGCTTGGTAAGGCGGAGGGTCGATGAAAGAGGGGAAGGCCCGATCACAGTGGCTGGAAGCCAGAAGCAGCCGCAGCCCATCTCAGCTCAGGAGAAATGGCAGCATTAATGCTCTTGTGGCATTTTCCTTCAGTTGGGTATTGGGTTGACTTCTCTTCTGCTGGGATGTGCCTTAGAGGATTATGGCGAGTACTGGCCCTTGTTCACCCTGATATTTCATGCCATTTTCCCCATCCCCCACTTTGTTGCCAAAAGAACAATTTATGACTCAGATGCAACAAGGAGTGCCTGTCGGGAACTAGCATATTTCTTCATTCCTGGAATTGTCCTTTCTGCCTTTGGATTTCCTGTTATTCTTGCTCAGGTGGCTGTGATCAAGTGGGGAGCTTGTGGCCTAGTGCTGGCAGGCAATGCAGTCATTTTGCTTACAGTTCAAGGCTTTTTCCTCATGTTTGGAAGAAGAGATGATTTTAGCTGGGAGTATTGGTGGCACTTTGTTGTGAAGGAATGGAATTTCTTAGAATTCCTACTATATGTATATGTGTACACATATGGCATTTTACTAGGAAATTTAATATGCTGTTTTTTGATACCGTTATATCATGTTCACTTTAAAGAGGACTAAATGCATAAAAGATTAGTTTTATTCCCAGCAAATAAACCTAATGCCGTTGGGTCAGTTTTGACTCACAGTGACCCTGTACAGAGGGGGACTGCCTCACAGGGTTTCCAAGGCTGTCATCTTTATGGAAGTGGACTGCCATATCTTTCTCCTACAGAGGAGTACATGGGTTCAAACTGCTGACCTTTGGATTAGCAGATGAGTGCTTAATCACGATGACACCAGAGCTTCTTCCCAGCAAATAGACCTCTCCATACTCAAATTGAATTATGTTACTGGATTTTTTCACAATAACACACCCACATAAATAATGTGCCCACCCACATATAATAACACTCAGCGTAGCACACTTACAAAAATAGTGCAGGGAGGGTTGTGGGTTGGCAAAAAACGTAACGTGTGTGTTATTTGTGTAAAAATATGGTACTTATTTAGCTGTTCATATGGTCATGGTGCTCTCAGAAATGTATTGAGTTAGTGTGGTGGACAGCAAAGCCATCTAGCTACACCTTGTGTCTGGGGATGTGCTTAGGTAGGCAGATGACCCTGGAGCAAGCCTCACTGCCACTTAGCACTTCCAAGACATTTATGGCCCAGAAAGACAGAAATGGCCCTCTCTGTCTGCTGTCGACTCTTGCTTCTCAAGAGTGTGGTCCACG
>NW_006921686.1:8313239-8329016 GCF_000298275.1 Orycteropus afer afer
GTAACTGGTTTGGATTTTCGGTATCTTACAGGACCATACTCTGGTATTTTCCAGATGTTCAAACATATATAGCCTGTTTCTCAAGTGTGTGAAAAGGCTTCCAAATGAGAAATAGATATGCCCTCTGAAAGGAGCGGCTGTTTTCACAGTCTGTGGGTCGGGGGAACAGTAATTGGACAGAGTAACAGTGGGGTGCAGGGGAACCTGTCCCTGCTTCTAGCAGGACAAGGAAGAACAGATGGGTAATACTTTGTAACTTCCTTGTCTAATCCGGTACTTGCTTCCTCCCTGTTCCACTCCATCCCCATTTCTCACCAGTTCTGATAGACCCTTAAAGACTCTGGCTTCTCCTTCCTCTGGAGACATGAGAGCCACGTAAGGAAGCAGAGAGGGAACTGTTGCATTTTATCCACATGTTGATGTACTCACTGTCTTTCGTTCCCTGCAGGACTTAATAGAACTTCATGCCACCATTAAGTGAATCATGGGGCATAAATTTCATGCTGGATCCTACAGTTTTTCTAGCTCCACTAACTTTTGATCCAAGACCTATTGAGAAACAGAAATATGGGAAATAGAAACACGTGACCAGAATGAGCGAAGATTTTTAAACATTGTTAATGTGTGATAACTGATATATATATATATATATATGTATATATATATATATACACACACATATATATATATACACATACACACAAAAACACTTGACACCTGGAGGTTTAAAAACTGAGTAATGAGCTCACCCCTTCGTATTCTGGTATGATGTTGGGACCTGGAAAAGAAAGGCAATACCTAAAAAGAAAGGGGTTCTGGTAGCATAGTGCCTAAGGCACTTGACTGCTAACCAGAAGCTTGGCGGTTCAAACCCACCAGCCACTCCCCAAAAGGAAGGTTGGGCAATCTACTTCTGTGTGATACTGCCTCAGAAACCCAAGGAGGGGTCACTATGAGTCGGGTCTGACTCGACAGCACATAACAACAACAACCTATAAAGATAATATGTAAAGTTATTTTTTGTCCTCGTGCATGATTGTATATTTCTAGTACTCTGTGTATGTATGGAATTGTTATTTCCAATATTTATATTAGAAAAATGATACAGATACTTTATGACTTTTAACCATCATTTTTAATAATAACAGACTCTTGATGGATTATAATAAATTTCACTTTTAACACACACACACACACACATTAAAAAAAAAAAAAGAGGAGAAGGCCCTCAATGAGATGGATTGACACAGTGGTGCAGCGATGGGCTCAAGTATAGCAAGGATCGTGGAGCTGGCGCAGGACCGGGTGGTGGTTCGTTCTGCTGTGCGTAGGGTTGCTAAGAGTCAGACGACTCAACGGCACCTAACAACAACAACAACAACAAAGGAACAGTTTGGGGACTTAAGAGAGAAATTAAGGATGATTTGGAGAGAAATTAAGGTGATCTGGGGTTAAAGAAATGAGTCATTCAGGAAACCTCAGGGAGAACTGGATAAAATTAAGGGGAATTAAGAGCCCAGATAATGAAAGTGTTGAAGGAAAAGTAAGAGTTTGAGGGAAACTGGGAGAATTTGAGAACACCAAGACCGTTTGATTAAATGAAGGAGGGAATGTAGGGGTGATTAAGGGGGAAACATGGGAAATCTTGGTGATCCCAAAGGCAGAGTCTGGAAGGAGAATTTAGCAAGAGCCAGGTATTCATGGAGCAGGAATTGGGGGCCGCAGTTCTGTCTCTCCCAGAAGGCTCTGGGCTCAGTCTCTCCTGTCCTCTCCTCTTCCCCAGCCCCTGTGCCTGGTAGCCCCGGCATGGAACAGGGGCACCAAGGGTGTGCGTGGCCTGAGCAGGACGGTGGCCCCCGAGGGCAGTCAGAGGAAGAAGAGGACACTGTTCCAGTTCCTGTCTGACCACTTCTACGATGTGCAGGCCCTGAGGCAGTACTTATTCCAAAAGCAAGCGTGGAAGGTTCACCGGGAAAATCGGTGAGCACCCACGGCCTGCGTGACCTTGCCCAGACCTATCTACTCAGGCCTGGAGAGTCGAAGCCCACATCCCGCTGTCTCCCCTCCCAGGGCCCACATGGCCTCAGGGAGCCCCCTGCCCACTCCTCCATCTTCATCTCCAGCCAACACCCTTCCCAGCCCCTCCATACAGGCAACTGGCTGCCTGCCACCCCTACTTGCAGGTCGGCATCTCAAACCTAACATGGCCAACACCCAACTCTTGATTTCCCCTTAAAATCTGCTCACCCCTGAGCCTTCCCCATCTCAGTAAACAGCACCACACAGCCCACCTGGTTGTTTGGACCAAATATAAAGGAGTCATTTCTGATTCCTCTCTTTGCTTCTCTGCCCCCCAGATCCAGTCGATCCATAAAATGTCAAACCCCAAACTAGACTCACTCCCGTGGAGTCGATTCCGACTCACAGCACCCCTACAGGACAGAGCAGAACTGCCCCACAGGGTTTCCAACACTGTAAATCATGCAAGCAGACTGCCTCATCTTTCTCCCACATAAAATGCCAGAATATTGCACGTTTGCCCAGCTCACGCCACCTCCGCTTTCCATGGTCTAGTCTGAGCCCCTGCTTTTCTTGGCTGGATTACTCCAGTCATCTGACTGGTCACCTTTTGCCCACTATATTATAGTCCAGAAAGCAGCCAGAGGACTCTTAAGAACACAGAACAGATAACATTACCACTTTGCCTAAAACCCTCACATGGTTGTTTTTGTTCATCTGCTTTGTGTGTGTGTATGTGTGTCATTTGGGTAGAAGTTCACAGAGCAAATTCATTTTCCATACCGCAGTTCACACAGTTCATACACATTTTGTTTCATGACACTGACTGCAATTCCCACTTCCTCCCCATAGTTACCTCTTCCCTGTGTCCTGCCCTCCCATGCACTCCTGCCCCCTGATCTGTCTTCCTGTACAAACACCGCCCTCTGTTCTCTCAGGATTGATTGCTCCAAGGAGTGTATCTACCTGATGCTAAACCCCTCACGTGGTTTCTGATTGCAACTAGAATAAAAGTCAAACTCCAAGGCCTGAAAACATGGGTCCTACTGACTTTGCAACCTTTTCCTATAAGCGACCACCCCTCACACTCCACCCCACCATCAGCTGGCAGGGTCTTGCCTTGACCTTGGCATTCCTTCTCACCACTCAGATCTCTGCTCAGATGTCACCTCCAAGAAGCTTTTTTTTTTTTTTTTTTAATTGTGGTGAATATATACCACAAACAAAAACAAAAACACCTCACTGCCATCAAGTTGATTCTGACTCACAGCAATCCCCATTGGGTTTCCAAGACTGTAAATCTTCATGGAAGCAGATTGCCTTATCTTTACGGAACAGCTGGTGTGTTGGAACCACTGACCTTCTGGTTAGCAGGCAGATGCCTTAATTGCTACACCACCAGAGCTCTGGGGAATACACAGGGTAACAAAGGATTTGCCATTTTGTTCAAGAAGCATTTCCTGACGCTCAGCCTCCATCAGCCTCCTGCATCCTCACCACCCACAAAGATACGCCCAGTCATTCCCCTATCTTATTTTCAAGGTGAAGCTGACCCTGCAATGTGCTATTTCCTGGTTTGTTATCTGCCTCCAACACATCAACTCCATGGGGCAGGGCCTGTGATCTGCCTTGGTCACCATTGTGTCACCCAGTGCCTAGCACTTAATAGGCCTCACTCAATATTTATGATCCGACTCAGTCTGTCAGGTTGCCTCAGCCCTAGTGCTCTGGACTCTGACCCATCGGTTGAGGGATGGCGACAGGTGCCCTGTTCCCAGGCCTCATCCCCCCTCTGATTTTCTCGGCAGATCTTTCACCTACATCCAGAATCAATATGGCCCGTACGTCGCAGGTGCCTTTTTCATCCTGAAGCAGGGAGGCGCAGTCAAGTACGACAACACAGGTGTTGGAGTGGGGGTAGGGGAGTGACGGAGCAACTCCCTAAGATCTAGGCTCTGCAGTCAACAGATTCCCCATGCGTCCTGGGCTCTGCCGCTGCCTACTGGCTGTGTGGCTCGCGGGTTCTTTGGGGCCTCTGTTTTGTCATCTGTGAGGTGGGATGGTGAAGTTTGCCATGCAGATGAAATGAGATGTCGCAGTCTGAACACTTGTTGCGAGGCCTGGCGTCACACATGCGCCCCGTATTTGTTGTTTTCGCTTTTCTTCTTCTCTTTTCTTTCTTCCTTCTCTCCCGACTTCCTTTCCCCCCCTTTTATTTTTTAACTGTTTTCGAAAAACATAATTCATGTCGATTTCATTTTCTCCCATGTTTGTTCTAGTTAAACTTCTCCCTTGGTTTGAGCACCTCCTCCAATTACCTCCTTGGAAATTGGAAATGGCATCCATATCTAAACCTGTCTCTTACCTTCTGTCCTTCAACAAGGGCTCTTCCATCCTAGCTCTTTCTCTCATAGGATTGTTATCAGTCATCTGTGCGACCCTCAGTCTCCGGGTATATAAGATGGTGAAACAGTCCATCTTTGATAAAACCATGCATGTAAAGTCCTTAAGACAAGGCCTGATACGTAGTAAGTGCCCCAAACAGACAATAATTGTATTACATAGGAATTAGGGGCCTGGGGTGGGGGTTGTCCCACTCTGTTCCCCTGCTGACTCCCTCTTCCCATCTCTAGGTTTCAGGGCCATGAGTGGATCAGGCCAAATAGACGTGGCCATTTCTCTCTTGACTTCTTGAAGTTCCAGGCGGTACCTGTGGAGGGTGTGGATGCCAGTGGCTGCACCCTCAACTACAATGGCCTGGCCAACCTGGGTAAGTGGGGTGCGGTGGGAGGGATACGGGCAAGGCCTCTGCGTGGCTCCCTGTGGTGGTGAAGGTCTTTGGTGCCAGCCCTGTTCTTCCCACTGCAGTGACCCTGCAGCTCCGGTTCCTCTGGCTGCAGCGCTGCCCCCATGTGGATGACTGGTGTCTTAGCCGCCTCCACCCACTGGCTGACTCGCTGCAGGAGCTCTCCCTGGCCGGCTGTCCCCGCATCTCCGAACGGGGCCTCGCCTGCCTGCACCACTTCCAGTAAGCCCCCGGCAACCACCACCACCACCAGCCACCTGCCCAAGCTGGGCCCCTACCAGGGCATCTCCCACCCAGCCCAGATGCAGGGGAGAGAGAGTGAGCCGGGACTGTGGTTGGCAGTTCCCCTTCCCCCTGGCCTCCATTACAGCCTAGGGTGTTCCTGGTGGGTGGGCACAGGTGAGCAGTCAGGTGGATCTGTGGGAAGATGAAAGGGCTCCTAGTTTTTCTTGCTTTTTTGTTTTCTGTCTTAATGAAAACTCAATGATGTTGACACTGCTGCTGAAAACAGCCAGAGGTGTCTGCTTGTCATAAGCACAGTGGATCACGTGTACTTTGGGCAGACAGCTCTGCTATTCGCTGGGCAGTTACCAAGATTTTTTTTTTTTTTCAATTGTGGTAAAAATGTATATAACAAAACATCTGCCAATTCAACAGTGTTTATATGTCTCATTCAGTGACACTGGTTACATTCTCCGTGTTATGTAACCATTATCACTGTTCTTTTCTGAATTAGGAGCTCTGGTGGCGCGGTTCCTAAGGCACTTGACAGCTAACCGGAAGGTTGGCAGTTCAAACCCACCAGCCGCTCCAGGGAAGGAAGACAGGGCAATCTACTGCTGTAAAGATTTACAGCCTCGGAAACCCAGTGGGGGTCACTATGAGTCAGAATCGACTTGATGGCAGTGGGTTTGGGTTTGGTTTTGGTTTTGGTTCTGCTGAATTCTTCCCTCACCATTAACATAAACTCACTACCATCCGAGCAATAACGCACCTCCCACCCTTGGTCACCACCAGTGAGCTCAGATGCCTACACATTTGCATGTTTCACGTCAGTGAGGTCATCTGGCATTTGTCCTCCTGTGACTGCCGTATCTCCCTCAGCATGATGCTTTCAAGGCTCACCCACGTTGTGACATGCGTCAGAATGTCATTTCCCTTTATGGCTAAGTCCTAGTCCGTCGTACAAATGTATCACATGGTGTTTATCCATTCATCTGTTGGTAACACATTTCCATTGTTTCCACCTTTTCACTGTTGTGAAGAGTGCTACAGCGAAGGCTGGTGTAAAGATTTTTGTCACATTAGGGAGCTAAGGGTTGAAGTGGGGTTCATACACACGCTGGCCTTCATGCTGGCCTCCTGGCCTGCTTCCCTCCTTCCAGGAACCTCCGCAGGCTGGACATCTCAGACCTCCCTGCTGTGTCCAAACCCGGCCTCACTCGGATCCTGGTGGAGGAGATGCTGCCCAACTGTGAGGTTCTGGGGGCCGACTGGGCCCAGGGCTTGAAGCTGGCACCAGAGGAGCAGCCTCAGGCCACAGCCAGCTCTGTCCCCACCTAGCCTTCAGCCCTTCTCCATGCTGCCAGGTAAATCCCAGGCTCTGCTCAGCCTGAGTCATTGGAGCCAATAAACAAGAGACTGAGGTGGGAGAACCAAAGGGCACTGTCATTTCTTTGGCCAAGGAAAGGAACAGCTAGGGGTAGTGTCTCCCAAGACTGCTCCAAGGAAGCCTCCTTTAAACTTAAGTACAGTTTATAAGATAGGAAGTCGTACGAAATCATGGGTATATATACAGGTATAGTTAAGGTTCCATACCTCTCTAAACACATATAGAATATAATAGAAAGATGGCGGCTAAACTCCACTCAGAGGTGGAAAGGTTAATATTCTAGAGCACTTCGTGACCTGAAGGTCACCTAGGGTACTAGATGTCTGCCACACCCACTCAGGCTGGTTTGGGCTAGTCCAGGGAGGTTGGTGTAAGCTGGACAGGGTGGCAGGGGTGGGCACACTTAGCTGTCCTACTTGTCTTATAGGGTCAGTATGCTCTGTCTTACCCATGCAGGCTAGATCTCAGCCAGCCATGTGGAGTGGCCAGCCACTTGCTCCCCACGGCTCTGCCCTTTGGCTTAGGTTGGCCTCCTTCAGCTCAGGGAGGGGAGTGATGGGACCTGGTCCATCCTGCACGACGGGAAAGGCGAGCGGAGTAGTCATGTAGTCCAGGGGGATATTATTTCCTGCCTTGGGGGTGCCTTGGCTGGCTGCACCCTTGGCTGAAGGTCACAGCTCCTGTTAGGCAACCTTGTCCACACACTTTTCTCCTTCCCAAGTTCCAATAACCTCTCTTCCTCCTGCCTCCTCAGGCCTGGGGGAGGTGAAGGCTCCCCACCAGGCCCCCCAGGGCTGCACTCGTCTCTGTGGTTGCTCTACGGCAGCCCACACTTTTAGGAGACCCTTCTCAGGTTCCCCTCATCTGTATCTGCTGTTTCCTGCAGGGACCCTGGCTGACACAGGACAGTTCTTCCCTGGGCAGGCCCGTCAGCTCAGTCCATTGCAGGGTGTCCAGCATCCCTTGCCCCCACTCACTAAATGCCAGTAGCACTCCTTAGTCCCATGGCTAGTGATTTACTGACTCTCAGCTCTGAATTCAACTCTTTTGTCTGCTCTGTGAAAATGGATCTGGGCCCTTGAAATATTTTTCCTTTGCCAACTAGCATGATGTTAAGCTTTGTCGGTAGAGGGTGCTTGAGAAACATTACACAAGAAAAGGCTTTTGTTTCCTGGTTCTGAAGTTCCTGTTTGTGCTATCAGGGGCCCCCACAGCACATGCAGCTTCCTCTGAGCCCAGCAGCTCCTGTGACTTCTCCAACACCTGGCTGTGTAGTACTAGGGGGCCAACAGCTTCCCCCAGCTCACGCACTGGTTACATAGAGGGGCCTCATTGTGAACAGCACTTCTGCACCCCAGATAGCAGATTTCCAATAAGTTCCAAGGCATCTTGCTAGCCAGTCACTCATTATTCCAGTCCAGTATTATCTTTCCATTAAACTTGCCCTGTTCACATTTCTGTGTGTTTCTTCTCTCCTGAGTGGATCCAAACTGATGGAGCACTGGTCCTCAGAGTGTCCCAGGGATGGACTCACAAAGATGGGATTTGGGATTTGGTTTGGCCGTGCCTTTGGGCTTGAGCATAGTACCAAGCTCCATGCCAAGAGGAAGTGAGAGGCCAGATACCCACGGCATATAGTGGCATCCATCACAGGTGATCAAGCTGTCACCGGCATTGGTTGTGATGAGGGGCCAACTGACGCACATGCCCTGGGACCCCTAATGACCCTAAAGACTAGGGTGTAAGCACTTCTGAGTGCTTACAAATAGAAAATGTCAAGTTCAGGACCATTAGCTCAAGTCATGGTCTGAGAATCAGAATGCTTCCATGACAGCCCTAAAGAAGTTCTTATTTCTTATAGCTGTGGGGCTGACATTACCAAAAATCCAACACAAAAGTTGATTTGCAGGTTGTTGAATTATGACAGTTGGATTAAGAGTCTGCACAAGTTTCTCATATGAAAGGGTATTGGTGGGTAAAGAAATCTGGAATGGGGACATCTAGTTGGACCCAGAGAAAACAGACAATCTTGAACACCAAATTACTGTGTGACTCCCCTGCCAGTGTTTGAGAAAACCACCAGCCTTCCTGGGCTTGATGCCTTGACAGGAGGTGTCTTAAGACTCATCACAACCAGTGTTGGCTTCTTGGCCATAGCCAGCTACCCATGAGGAAGCAAGTAGTTGGACCTGTGGGCTCGAGACCATGGTCACAGGGGACATCAAGCTCAACTGGCATAACATACTACACGAAAACACTGTTGTACATCCTACTTGGGTGAGTAGTCGCTTGTAAGAGGCCATCTAGATGCAACAATGGGTCTGTCCTCATCCAGAGCAAAGAAGAACAAAGAAAACCAAAGATGTATGAAAATCATTAGTCCAAGGGACTGGGAGACCATGTGATCCTCAGCCTATATGACCATGAGACCAGAAGACCTAGATGGTGCCCAGCTACCACTGTCAACCAGTTGGAGGTGGGAGATCAGTGCAGGAGATCCTGGATAGAGTAGGAGAACAATGTGGAAGGAACAAAATTCAAAATCATTTTAAAACAAAACAAAACAGGTTTACTGGTCTAATGGGGCCTGGTGAGACCCCTGAAACTATGGCCCCTAGTTACCTTTCAGGTCTGGAAGTGAACTCACTCCTGTAACTTCCAGCCAAACAATAGACAGGTGTATGGGGTGAACATTTACATCAGCTAGATATAATCCTTGGAGCAATCAGTGATCAACTGTAAGAGAACAGAAGGGCAGTGTTTGCAGAGTGAGATAGCGGGGGTGGGGGTGTAAGGGAGGGAAGGACAAGGAAGAGGTAACTATAGGGAGGAAATGGGAAGAGCTGTTACATTGTGGGGAATTGCAGTCAATGTCATGGAACAAAATGTGTATGAATTGCTATATGGAAAATGAATTTGCTCTGTAAACTTTCACCCAGATCACACACACACAAGGCTCATCATAACCAGCTCCTGCTGCCACCAAGTCCACATATAACTAGGGTCAAGTCTCAGCATGCTCCAGAGGGACAGCACACTATGAACAGGAAGGAATAGCTTATTCACCAACAGAACTGCAAGACTTGGTAAACATATACCATCAGAAACCGGGAAATGTGTACAGGAGAAGATTCTATGAGTGTTGGACCAGTGAGAGAAATCTAACACTAGATGGGTCCAATCCATTGTACTTACTAAATGTGTACTAAGTAGAGATTCTGGATTTAATGGGTTAGCTTGTGCAGCTGGAGGTGGTTCTAATAGCTTACTTGGCCAGCTGACTGGAACTTGGACTTAACAGTGGCCTGTAGTTAATGAGGTTGAGAAGCCAGAACTGCCCTGGCATGACATGGAAGACAGAATCCTAAGGCTTAGGGAAATCGAATGTTGGACTTGATTTATCATGTTCCACCCACCACCGTGTTCCACAAGCAGGCACCTCTCACTAGCCAATCTCTCTGTTACAGTTAATTCCCTGTTACACTTAATTAGTCTAGAGTTCCCTGTTCAAATGGCTGTGTGGTTTCTCTCTCCTGATTGGATCCAGACTGATGCACATAGCAGCCAAAAGCTTCACCCTCAGAAATTTCCAAACGCCCCAGGAGGGGACTACCATCCCTGCTTGAGAACCTCGGAGCCTTTGGCAGAGCTAGATAAACCGCCAGAACTCATGTAGCCCTTACCCCGTATCTCAGCCCTGGGCTGGGGGATGGCGTGCTTGGGAACCCCCTCCAGGGGTGCTCAGGCCCCTGTCCCCACCCCCTGGCTGCCACTTCCCACTCCAGCTTTCCCTAAGACTGACCACTTCCAACTCTCTCTTCCTCCAGCTGTTCCGACGGGCTCCATTATCCAAACTGGGCAGGAGGGAGGAAGCGCTGAACAGATAATAAAGCTGTTGACAGACAGGGTCCTTGAAATGATCTGGGTGGTCTCTCCCTAACCCAGGGTGGGGAGAAGGGTCAAATGAGGCTTAGTGGGCGGCCTCTAGTCCAGAGATGTCCCCACCCGCCTGCCTCCCCAGACAACTGATCCAGCCCCAACAACTGAGGCCTCTGGAGGACAGGGAGATAAACACAGGCAGACGCCCTCCCTGTCCCGGGGGGGGGCCCGGATGTGAGTATTCCAGGAGTCACCGAGCAGCTGTGGGAGGGGCCAGGGCTCCAGGGCCCAGGCTCGGGGCGGGAGGTGGGGGCGGGGCAGGAGTGGGTTCCCTGCGGGAGACCCGGGCACTGAGGAACAGGGAGGAGGTGCAGGGGTTGAGTAGGTCCCAAGGCTCCCTGTCACCTGCTCCTTCTCCCCATTTCAGTCTGTTTCTTCGTGGGTCCCTTCTCCAGCTCTGTGTCTGACTCCTGTTCTCGGACTCCCTCCTCTCTGCCCACACCTGTCTCTCTCCGCTGGCCCCTCTAAATCTCTGCTCACCCCCCACGGGGGCTTCCGGCTACCGTTCCTCCTCTTCACTCTCCCGTCTCTTCCCTTAGCTCTCCTGTCAGTCTCACCCCTCTCCCCTCTTCCCCTCTCTTCCCTGCCTGCCCCGCAGGTCTTTTCCGGCTATCTCTCCCCACCACCAGGATGTCTCTGTCTCTCTCTCTGCGGCCCTCCTCTCCCTCTCCTCAGCAGCCCCTGCCCCACCCCCTGCCCTGACTCCGAGCAGCAACCACAAACATCCCCATCTCTGGCGGAGCCCATCCATTCCCACTCAGCACATTCATGACGCCTTCTTGCTGAGGCCTGGCGCCAGCCCCTCAGCCTCCCATCTCTGCCTGCTTAGGACTCGGCCTCTTCCAGGGTCATTCTGACACCACCCGGCCCAGGCTCAGGTCTGGACCTGACCTCACCCTCCCTTGAAGGCCCCCTCCCTGACCCCAGGCCCCTGGCTCTCCCCTCCAGGCCTCGCAGAGTCCGCCTTGTCTCTGTCCACCCCCTGCACCTCCTGGCGGTCTCCCCAGAAAACCAGCCCCAACATGCCAGAGCCCAAGTGCTCAGGTCTGGCGCCCGCCCGCCCTCTCCTTCCCCTCTCTCGGCCCCGCCCCGGCCCCTCCCGGCCCCTGGGGCCCTCCCAGCCTCTCACTCCCTCCCGCCCCTCCGGACTGGCTGGGCTGGGCTGGGCTGGGCTGGGCTGGTAGACCGACGCACGGACGGGGTGAAGGGAGACCTAAGGGAGGGCCAGACCAAGGTCCCGGCGCCCGGAGGTGGTGGGAGCCAGGCCCAGAGGTAAAGAAGGAGCCAGATGCCTGGTTCCCCCAGTCCCAGGGGTGTGGGCTGCTGGGGAGGGAGGTGGAAGGAGCCACCCTCCTCGTGCTAGGAATCAAGTGATCCTCATTCCTGGTGAGAGGAATGAATGGGGGAGGAGGGTTGTGGGCAGGAAGGGCCGGGTCCCTGACCCCTGGGCGTGGGATCAGGGTGTTAGGTGAACTCCCCGGGATTCTAGGAAGGTGGTACGAGTTACAAGAGTGGCAAAGAGCAGGAGGTTGAAGTGGGATTGGAGTGGGGCTTTCCTTGGTGCAGGAATAGGGAACAGTCAGGTCGCTGGGAGGGGTGGGAAGCCCCTGCCGAGGGAGCCTGGCACTAGAAACTGGTACAGGGGTTGGCAGGGTCTGCCAGGAGGCCCGGCTGGGTCCCCTCTGGGGGCTCATTTCTACACTGCAGAGGTCGCCGTGGTTCCCTTGCAGCTCCTGTGGTGGCCCCTGCCCTGGGCCAGGTCATGCGCTGCTCCAAGTGCCTTCTCTGCCTGTCAGCTCTGCTCACGCTCCTGGGCCTCAAAGTGTACATCGAGTGGGCGTCTGAGGCTCGGCTTAGCAAGGCCTACCCAGGACCCCGGGGCACCCCACCAGGCCCCACGCCAGCCAGCTCTGAGCCCACCCTGCCTGCCAACCTCTCAGCCCGCCTGGGCCAGACCGGGGCGCTGCCCTCTGCTTACTGGAACCAGCAGCAGTGGCGGCTGGGAACTCTGCCCAGTGGGGAAAGCACTGAGGCAGGGGGCTGCCAGGCTTGGGGGGCTGCTGCCGCCACTGAGATCCCTGACTTCGCCTCCTACCCCGAGGACCTCCGCCGCTTCCTGCTGTCGGCAGCCTGCCGTAGCTTCCCACAGTGGCTGCCTGCAGGTGGTGGTGGCCAAGTGGCCAGCTGCTCAGTGACAGGCGTCCCCTACCTGCTGTTGGCTGTCAAGTCCGAACCAGGGCGCTTCGCAGAACGACAGGCTGTGAGGGAGACGTGGGGCCGTCCAGCTCCTGGGGTCCGGCTACTCTTCCTGCTGGGGTCTCCAGCAGGTCGGGGGGGCCCTGACCTGGGCTCACTGGTTGCCTGGGAGAGCCGCCGCTACAGTGACCTGTTGCTCTGGGACTTCTTCGATGTCCCCTTCAACCAGACACTCAAGGACCTCCTGCTGCTGGCCTGGCTGGGCCGCCACTGCCCTGACGTGACCTTTATCCTGCAAGCTCAGGATGATGCCTTTGTGCACATCCCCGCCCTGCTGCAACACCTGAGGGGCCTGCCCCCAACCTGGGCCCAAGGCTTGTACCTGGGTGAGGTCTTTACCCAGGCCATGCCCCTCCGGAAGCCTGGAGGACCCTTCTATGTGCCTGGGTCCTTCTTTGAGGGTGGCTACCCGGCTTATGCCAGCGGGGGTGGCTATGTCATTGCTGGGCGCCTGGCACCCTGGCTGCTGCAGGCGGCAGCCCGTGTGGCACCCTTCCCTTTCAATGACGTCTACACAGGCCTGTGCTTCCGCGCGCTAGGTCTGGTGCCCCGGGCTCACCCAGGTTTCCGCACAGCCTGGCCTGCAGACAGTGCCACTGACCCCTGCGCTCTCCGTGACCTGCTGCTGGTCCGGCCCCTCAGCCCCCAGGATAGCATCCGGCTCTGGAAACACCTAAAGGACCCACAGCTCCAGTGCTGAGCCTGGGTCAGGAGGGCCAAGCAGGCACGGGCCCTGGGCCAGCCTTTTCTGGGCCCAAACAGGGGGAGAAGATCCTAGGACCCAGGCTACTTGAGCCACTCCTGCCCTCGTACCCAGGCAAGGGGCCAGGGCCAGGCCATGGGGCAAGATAAAATGGGCGACTGATTTTGTCTACTTTTTGTTTTTCAAAAACATTCACCCTCGACTCTGAGGTTTGGCGTTGTTTGTGTCTGCGGGGCCCTGGAGTGGTTGATGAGTGGACACATGAGATGCCCCCTTCTGCCAGACTGGGCGAGGCCAGCTCCAGTGGGTTCCCTGGACACCAGGCCTGCTCCTCCCCACTGCATGCGAGGGCAGGAACCCACAGAGGACCTCACGGCCTACCCACCTGCCAAGGTTATACCTCCAGCTTGTGAAAGTTTCTAGGGGAAGTAGATAACCCAACGGCCCTGGCCTTATTTATCTAAAGTGGAGAGAGAGAGGCTAGGGGTGGTCCCAAACCAGTCATGCTGGACTGTCCCCACCAGCCCCCAAACTCCAGGAAACAGAGACCAGAGATGGCACAGAGCCAAACGCAGAGAAACCGTTTATTCACGATCTCCGCTGACCACTTCTCTCTAAGTTCCACAGGTCAACCGGCTAGGTCACGCCCACCCCAGCCCAGAGGGGCCCCAGCTCAGGCTTGCCTGGGGTGAAGGCACTGTAACCACTAGTGAAGTGGGGCTGATGGGGGCTCAGCAACTGCTACGACACTGTCCCCATAAATGTAACAGCCTGGAGCAGAGAGGGGGCTCCCATCGGGACAGTTCAGAGGTTGCTCTGGCCCCTCAAGTATGCGGGAGGGAGCTGGCCGTGGGAGGGAGCTGGTGCGGGAAGGGCCGGTGGCATCCTGCCAGCTCTTCCTCTGCAGAGTGTGCCCACCTCTCAGGGTGGCTGAGGGCGGAGGGGGAGGGAGGCGGAGGAGGGAGGGCCAGGGCTCACTTCTCGAAGTGGTCCAGGGGGTAGTGCTCTCCGTAGGTCTGCAGGTGGCGGGCCAGGGACTCCTGCTGTTTGCGGAGCTGAGTGGGCATTTCCTGATACACGTCCGAGAAGAGCAGGCTGGGGTTGGGCTTCAGCTTGCGTTCAGCTTGCTCAAAGGCCTCCATCACCTGGGGGACAGCAGCAGTGGGCAGGCAGCTGGCTTCCCAGCCAGGGCCTGGAGAAGGGAGCCCTCCTCCTATTATGGGACCTCAGTGAGGACAGGGGAGATGACCATCCACTTAGCACTGACTGACCAGGCACTGACCGTGTGTCTGGATTCATTCACGCCCCTCTGCAGCCCAAGAGGCAGACAGCTTCGAGATGAGGACAGTGAACAGAGAAGAGGAGGGACTTGTCTGTGGTAGTGTAGTTAGGGGCAGAGCCGGGACACTACAGTGCTGGGCCTGCTCTTACCACTGGGAAGCAATGCCCCTCTGCTCCACCATGGCCAGAGCTGGACACACTCAACTCCATGTGGATTTAGTCAGCTGACCCTCAAACAACCTTCAGAAGCAGGGACCACTGGTCTCCCCCTCCCGAGATGAGGAAACTGACGGCAAGTGGCACACAGCTCAGACGCAGCAGAGGTGTGTGCGGCCCAGGCAGCCTGGCTCACTGGGTCAGGTCATGCCTCTTGTTGTTGTTGGGTGCGTCGAGTTGGCTCCGACTCATAGCGACCCCACGTACAACAGAACATATGGCCTGGTCCTGTGCCAGCCTCACAGTCCTGGCTATACCTGAGCCCATCATTGCAGCCACTGTGTCAATCCATCTCCTTGAGGGCCTTCCCCCTTTTCATTGACCCTCCACTTTACCAAGCATGACATCCTTCTCCAGGGAATGGTCCCTTTTGACAACATGACCAAAGTAGGTCAGATGAAGTCTGGCCATTCTCACTTTCAAGGAGCATGCCGGCTGCACTTCTTCCAGGGCAGATTTGTTAGTTCTTTTGGCAGTCTGTGGTACTTTCAGTATTCTTAATCAACACTACAGTTCAAAAGCATCAACTCTTCTTTGGTCTTCCTTATTCACTGTCCAGCTCTCATATGCATATGAAGCAATTAAGAATACCATGGCTTGGGTTAGGCACAGGAGCTCTGGTGGCGTACTGCCTAAGGCATTTGACTGCTAACCAGAGGCTGGTGGTTCAAACTTTGAACCCACCACCCACTCCTCAAAGAAGATTGGGCAATCTACTTCCATAGAGATACCGCCTCGGAAACCCAAGGAGGGGTCACTATGAGTCAGATCCAACTCGATGGCAGTGGATTTGGTTTTTGGGTTAGGTGCACCTTAGTCTTCAAAGAGCCATCTTTGCTCTTCAGCACTTTGAAGAGGTCTTTTGAAGCACGTTTGCCCAGCACGATACAATATATCGTCTGATGTCTTGACTGCTGCTTCCACTGGTGTTGAATGCGGAACCAA
>NW_006921686.1:8331697-8332750 GCF_000298275.1 Orycteropus afer afer
CTTCTTGAGCACTTTGCACAGCTGTACTTTTACAAGATTCTTTTTTCAGTCTGGTGGTACAGTGATTAAAGCATTTGGCTGCTAACTGGAAGATCGGTGGTTCAAACCCACCAGTTGCTCTGCAAGAGAAAAATGAGGCAGTCTGCTTCTGTAAAGATTGGCAGCCTTGGAAACTCTATGGGGCAGTTCTACTCTGCCTTCTGGGGGTGCTGTGAGTCGGAATCAGTTGGACAGCAGTAGCTGAGTCTCCTGCCTACACAAGCTCCAAGGCAGGGATCATCTCCTGCTTAGACAGCAGGGTCCCAGTAGGTAACTACTGAACAAGTGCTTACTGTCAGCAGGGCTCCAGCCAAACTGACCTGGCTTCCAATTTATAGCTAATGGTGTGCAAAACACCACATTGTCTCAAGTTTTATCTGTAAAAAGGTTATGAAAAATTAAAATTGGTAGGAGAAGGAAAAACAAAGCCAAGGAAGCCTGGGAAATGGGAAAAGGGAAAGGGCTGGTGCCTTAGGAAGAAGATAGGGAAGAGGATTTGGGGAGGACTTCCCACCTGTCATGATGGACTTTAATACCTGACTGTGACCCTAGTAAACACTCCAGAGATGCAATGGGACAAAGGTACAAAAAGGACAGGGGGTAGCATCCTCCTCTGACCTCCTTCAAACTCATGAAGTGGAAACAGAGTCACCATCAGCAATCCAAGGCTTAATCCTATGAGGCCAGACATGCCACCATCCTCCAGAATTTTTAGCAATTCTAACACCCCCCCCCAATGGCACTCAGCACTTCTCTGCTGGGTTCAATAATTTGTTGCAACGGCCACACAGAACTCACAGACAATACTCATGGTTATGGGCTGTGGTGTAGTAAATTACCTGGTATGGCTCTTTTAGCCGTAAGTCTTTGTAAACTCTGTGGTGGAATTTTCCCTGAGCAACTGAGGAGCTCCTGATTATTAATGTTACCCACCTGGGGTATTTCTGTTGAGAGTGGCACAAAGCAATGTTCTGGGAAGTTTGCTCTCTTTCAGGTGCTTAGAATTCTGATGTT
>NW_006921686.1:8332850-8340111 GCF_000298275.1 Orycteropus afer afer
AGAGGTCTTTTGAAGCACGTTTGCCCAGCACGATACAATATATCGTCTGATGTCTTGACTGCTGCTTCCACTGGTGTTGAATGCGGAACCAAGTAATATGAAACCTTTGACAACTTCAATCTTTTCTTCATTTATTGGGATGCTGCTTATCGGTCCAGTTGTGAGGATTTTCATTTTCTTTATGTTGAGATGTAATCCACACCGCAGACTTAGTCTTTAATCCTGTACTCACGCTTAGCCCTGGGTTATCCCCCAGTCTCCCAGTCCACTGCCCCCAGCCCCTCCATCCTTCCCGGGTCCCCGTGACACACCAGCGTCTGCCGCCTGGCAGGCCCTCACCTTTTTGCGGGACTGCTTCCTCCAGGCCTTCTCCTGCTCGTCATCCCACCAGCCGCGGCTCAGCAGGTAGTGGCGCAGCCGCGAGATGGGGTGGTCCTGCTTGTCCCAGTAGCTGACCTCGTCCACGGAGCGGTAGGCCGAGCTGTCGTCACTGGTGCTGTGGTGCCCGATCCTGCCCAGGGGAAGGAGGCACACAGGGTCAGCAGGGAGGGCACTGGAGGGGAGAGGGGGCAGAAGTGGAAGAAAGACAGGCAAGACAGTGTATTGTATGAGGCAATGGGGTTCTGCTTTGGGGACAGTGCTCAGTATGGGGGTGAGGCCACAGATGGTGGCTGCCAAGGCTGAGAGTACTGACGGGAAGAGGTAGGCACCTGTAGGTCATGGCCTCAATGAGGAAGGGCTGGTTTTCGGCCACTGCCCGCCGCCGGGCCTCCTTTGTGGCGTTGTACACAGCAAACACATCATTGCCATCCACACGGATCGACATGATGCCATACCCAGGGCCTCGAGCCGCTGTGGGGACAGAGAAGACAGGTCAGGCCCCAGGGCTCAGATGAGGGGGGAGAAGGAAGGAAAGGTGGGCGTGGTGAGGAGAGCAGAGGAACTCAGACATGTCTACTCAGTTTCTCACTATCCAGACGCCGCCGGAAGAAGATCCAGGGAGGAGGAGTGGGGAGAGAAGGGACAGGTGTTGGCAGGAGGAAGCAGATAAATGCATGGAGGTGAGGAGGCAGGCGGCTGGGGAGCGGCCCACAAGACCCGTACCGATGCCATCCCCGCGGTACTGCTCGGAGGTAGGAGTGGAAATGGCATAGCCATTGTTCCGGCAGAAGAAGATGATGGGGCACTCAAGGGTGGCGGCGAAGTTGAAGCCGGCATGGGCATCCCCCTCACTGGCTGCCCCCTCACCAAAGTAACAGATGACGATCTTGTTGTCATTGGCCCGCTTGGCTGCATAGGCTGCTCCCACCGCTGCAGGGAACGAAAGGGAGGTGAACTGGAGCAGGAGCACCCACGCACTCACACTCACTCACATACTCACACGGTCTCACACCACTCACACTCACATACATACACACACACACACTTTTTCACACCATCCATACTCATGCACACAAATGCACACACTTTCTGACACCACTCAAATTCCCACTCAGACATATACTCATACACACTCACATACGCTCATTCCCACACACACGCAGAGCTGACCCAGGCCTCTAGACCCAGGTTGTCAGTGGCCCCGAGGAGAAAGAAACCAAGCTCCTGCTCTTCCCCCAGAACCTCCTCAACCCCGTCTTCAGCCTGGCAGCTGATGGCAGCACCATCCTTCTCACGGCACCTCCTCTGGCTCCTGACTCCATTCGCCACATCCACCTGGCCACAGGACACCGGTCAGGCCACCCTCACCTCCTGCCTGGCTACTGAGCAGCCTCCTCACTGCCCCCAGCTCAGCTGTAACCCCCCAGGCTCTTCCCCCACCCCGCAGGCACAGGAAGGACTGTTAAAATGGGAGCCAGGTCATTCATCCCACAGCTCCAGGGAGGAGGCACAGCTCCCATCCCACTGGAGCCAAAGCCCTCCACAAGTCCAAGAGGGAGAGGCCCCGGGTCCCACCTCTCTGTCTCCCCGCCCCCCCCCCCCCCAGGCCCCCACCCCTGCCACGGCCTCAGGCTCTAGCCCCTCCTCCAACCCAGAGGCATACTCCTGCCCAAGATGCCCACGTGGGTCCCTCCTCACCTCCTCTGCTCTTGACTTAAACGTCACCTTCTCAGGAATGCTTCCACTTTCCCTTCCAGAGTCACCGGCCCCCTCCTTGCTCCACCCCGTTCACAGCTCCATGGTCCTCTACAGGACTCTGTGTCCCGGATACTGTTTTATTTTGTCTCATTTACTGTCTACCTCGACACCACAACATGGTACCACGAGGGCTACGGTTTGGGTCTGTTCTGTTCACTGTGCCCAGAAGGGCACCCAGCAGAGAGCAGGGACCCCATACATCTGCTGGAGGAGAGATTAACAAGGGGGAGGTGAGCAGGAGCCAAAAAGGCTCACTTCAGCTCAAACCAACCTCCTCCAAGAAAGTGTCCTGGCCCACCTTCAACCTGAAAGGCATCAAGGCTCCTGGCGCCCACACAGAACACAGTGCTCCTGGGGTGCCAGGCACTCTGCCAAGCCTTGTGGAGATGTACACTCAGTGCCTCGGCTGCCCTGTGGCAGAAAGCCAGACTGAGCCCCTGACCAGACTGCATGCCCCCAAGGGTGGGACAGGGGTCCGATTCCCTGGCCCCATTGGGAGGGCACAGGCTGGTGTGGGAGGACACACTCCCCGCATTTCCCTTTCCTAGCAGAAGCCACACCTACGGCTCTCAGCGCTGTAGGTTCGAGGAAGCGCTGGGGGCATCTGTTAGACTTGGGGTTAAAGCTGGCTGGGGGTGAGGACCTGGGCTTTGGAGTTTGTGACTTGAATCCCCACTCTTCTCACTAGCTGTCATGAGACCTCTGGCAAGTGACCTTCCCTCTTTGACTTCAGGTTCCTGGTCTATAAAATGGAATAATAATAACAACAATATTCACCACCTATGGCCACTGTGAGTGTCCTACTGGACAGTAGAAGCAGAGCACAGCGTGGTCCTGGAACTTGGTACCTGCTCAGTAACTCAGAATCAGTTACGTGTGTCAACAGCCGAAAGGGGTGGGCGCCATTCTGGGAAATTAAGAATGTGGTCTCACGCTCAACCCACTGGACAGGGGAGGATGCCACCAGAGTCCTCTGCAGGGTCTCAAACAAGAGGATCACAGAACAGAGCAAAAGACAAGAGAGTGTCTGAACGTGATGGCAACCTGGAAGCCCAGCCAGGACAGAGGAGGGCTGGCACCTGCGCAGGGGTAGGAAGTTGTCCTGTGTGTATGAGGCCGAGGGCGTCCTCCTCACCCTGTGGGATCTGCGTGGCCAACGGTGAGGAGATGGTGACGAAGTGGCGCTCCTTGCAGCCATAGTGGACGGGCATCTGGCGTCCTTTGCCCGGGTCGTTTGCATTGCCATAGCACTGGGCCATAAACAGTTCCAGCGGGTAGTCCCGATACATCAGCACACCTGGAGGTGGAGGGCATGGGTTAGCCTTGGGGCGGGGCAGTGCAGGGGTGTCAGACCAACCCCTCACGGCACCGGGGAAGCCCGTTCCTGTCCAGGGCTTCCATTTCCCAACTGGGAAGCACTCTGCAGACACAAACCGTCTACAGAGGGAGTGTTGTCTGGTGCAAAGGTTTCCAAACCCTTTTCCTTCCTGCAGATCCCTTTCTTCAGATGAAAATTTAATGAGGAGCACATTTCATGCAGTGGATTTGCTGAACAACAGCAAAACTGAACACAATTCCTACCTGCCAAGTGCTATTAGGGACCCTATTCATATATTCATACAATTAACCCTTACCTCTCCCTATGAGATAGATGGTATTACCAAACCAAACAAAAAACAAACTCACAGCCGTTGAGTCGGATCTGACTCATAGCAACCCCTCCTTGGGTTTCCCAGGCAGTATCTCTACAGAAGTAGATTGCCCAACCTTCTTTCTGAGGAGTGGCTGGTGGGTTTGAACTGCCAGCCTTCTGGTTAGCAGTCAAATGCCTTAGGCACTACACCACCTCTTCCTCATTTACAGATGAGGAATCTGAGAGGGGAGTGTTCCTGTAACCGCCCCAGATCACAAACTATTAAGTGGTGAGGTTGGAAGCTGGCATAATGCAAAACCCACAATCCAAGACCGATCCTGAGAAAAGAAAGTGGGGAGAATTTCTGTTAATTTTTCTTAACAGATGGAAGCCCGAGGTCACATGCCTCCTGCTAGGTGGAGCAGGTATCCCTGTGGCATTCGATCCCCAGGGACAGTCCTCACGTCTTACCATCAGGGTGGCCCTCCAGGGCGCTGCTCCCACAGGGCTGATGAAAGACAAACCAAGGGATACGCATGGAGGGCCAACCAACCATGGCTCCCGCAGTGACCCTCAGAAAGAGTCTGATGTGGCGGCAGCGGTCAGAGTCAGTGTCACTTAGACAATGAGCTTGGTAACTAAAGACACAAAATTAGTCAGGGTTGTGGGATGCTTAGCATCCTTAACGGTCACCTTTAATTTAATTTGTATTTTTCATAGAATGTGGCTGCACTGTATGGAAAACAGATAAAGAGGAGGTGCTCTGGTGGAGGCAGGAGGTAAGGCCCTGTGAACAGCCACTGAGGCAGCCCAAGGTACCGTCACACAATCTTGGGATCAGGCTTCCTCACAACGTGGTCCAGATCAGCCTGAGAGTCACAGGGCAGGGCCGGGGGGGAGCAGGGATGAACAGTACATACTCAGTCCCAACGCGGGGGTGTGTAGCTGCCTCCGACCACACTAGGAAGCTGTGTGTCTGGAGACCACTGCTCTAGCTGACACCTGCCACCACATCAACCTCTTTCCTGAGGGTCACTGCAGGAGCCACCGTCAGCCCTCCACGAGCTTCCCTTGGTTTGTCTTCCATCAGCCCTGTGAGAGCAGCGCCCTCGAGGGCCACCCTGACGGTGAGACATGAGGGCGTCCCAGGGGACAGAATGCCACAGGGATACCTGCTCCACCTAGCAGGAGGCATGTGACCTCGGGCTTCCATCTGTGAGAGGGGCAACAGGAATGCTGGCCTCACCTCGTTGGTGAGGTTAAATGAGGCAATACAAGCCCTGGCCTGACCTGACCCCACGTGTGTCCTCGGATGGTGACTTCAGCCCTGATGCGAAGGTGCAGTGAGACGAGGGCCTGCGATCTCTTTGAGTACTTAGACCAGCACCTTGGCCTGAAGAAGAGTCCCGTGATGTTCCTGTTCCACATACCATTACTGCCCCATCTCACAGACACAGAAACGGACCCAGGGCTGGCTGCGGGTGACCGGCTCACTCCATGCCTCACACCATGCCTCCTCCTGGGCCCGCAGCCTCCTGGTAAAGGGCCTTGTGCTGACCCCCGGAGGTGGAGGGCTCACTCCTGCCAGGGCCCAGAGAGCCCCTCGTGTGCAGACCCCAGCTGCCTCCTGTGGTTCGCTCTAGCCTCCCACACGCCGTCTCAGAGCCTTCACTAGAGAGACCCCTTCACAAGAATGGGCGGACTGGGCTTGCTACATGGTTTGAAGACATTTGGTTTTCCCTGGTAATGCTGCTGACCGTGAGGCAAACATCACAGGGCACGTGCCCTCCCAGAGGACATGGGGAGTTGGTGGCCTGTTCTAGTTGAAGGGTCTGGATGTCCGAGAGCAGACTGAACCTTGTGCTTACCCAGGTAGGGCTCTGGGCAGCCCCTCCTCCCCGCAGCGCACCCCTGGTGAAGGGCTGTCCCAGGGAGAGGCTCCAGTAGGCGCATCAGCCTCCACTGAGCGCGCACCCTGCACCAGGGGAGGACTGTGGCTGTCCCACAAATCCCCTCAATAACCGTCTTAGGAAGGGTTACCATCTTCCATCATAGATGAAGAAACAGGTGTGAAGCAATTAGGCAACTTGTCCAAGGTTGTGCAGCACCCGAGAGGAAGGGCTGAGACTAGCCTCACTGGCACCGACAGTGCTCCCTGACACCTACAGGCCAGCCCCCTTGCAGGGCCTCCATGCTGACCACTGCTGCTGGCACCCCCACTCACAGCTCCCTGGGCCAGCTCCCTGACTCCTGGTCACTTAGTTGTCATCTGTTTTCTTCACTCCTGTTCTCTGAGGCTTCATTTTAGTTCACCAGGTCCCTGCCTGGAATCCACTAGGCCCCCGATCATCCTGCATGGGGGTCCGGTGAGGCCCTCCCACCTGCTTCTGCTCCCTGGAGGACGCAGTGCCTGGAGGAGGTCAGTAGGGCCCACACCTCATGGACTCGGGTCCACAGTCTGTGCCATACCGCGGCCTGATCTCACCGCGTCCTCCCAGCAAGCCCACGGTGTGCGAACCATCTTCATCCCCATCGAGGAGATGTGAACACAGGCTCAGTGCAGGGGAGTGACTTGCCCAAAATCCAACAAGTGGTAACTAGCAAAGCCCGGGATGGAACACAGGCAGCCAGACTCCTGTGCTCTCGTCTGTTGTTTTAATCATTTCTTTGTTATTGAGAATATACACAGCACACAGATCGGTGTGACTGTTCCTACACGTACAACTCAGTGACCCTGACTGTAGTCTCCGAGCTGTGCCAACACATCCTCATTCTCCTTTCCCAGCTGTTCCTCCCCACCCCATAAACTCGCTGCCTTCTCAGGTTCTTCTCTTCCAAGCTGCTGCTGTCACTTGGATCCACACAGATAGTTCCTGAAAGAGCCTCACACTCAAGGCAGTCGTTATTTCCTGGCGAAGCAAGTCTGTTGCTGTGCAGACACCGTGCTCTTAGCCACTACACTGTCCAGTCTTCAGGGGGAAAGCCCAGCCCTCGGCTGGTCTCTCTTGCTAGCAAAGAGCTTCCTCCAGCCCCTCAGACCCTCCTGATGCTGCCATTCCTGCGAGAGCACTCAGGGTAACTAACGTGGGCCTTACCTTCACCCCAGAGGACTGGGCCTGACCCACCTCAACAGTGTCCACACACTCAGGCCTCTGTGGCACGTGCTCTGCAGGGGGCAGGGGTGATGTACCTGCCTCCCGGTACTGGCCAAACACCAGGTCCGTGCTGTCCAGGGCGGCTGCACTCCCCACGTGCGTCCCCTCCTCACCGTAGTTGGTCATGTAGAAGGAGATCCGGCCCTGGGGTGGAGAGGGCCCAGGGGTTATGTTGGACGATGACAGAACACCATGAAAAGCCTTCTAAGCTCTGATGACTCCTTTAATTAAGAAGACGTTCCAATCAGTCCTAGCGACTGGTACACCATCCGATCTGCAACCTATACAACTATGAGACCAGAAGAACTAGATGGTGCCCAGCTACCACTGCCAT
>NW_006921686.1:8340211-8340992 GCF_000298275.1 Orycteropus afer afer
AGCTGGTTGTCTTTGCCAAGGAGGTCCGGTACAGGGATCCGGGGTTCATGGATGTACTCCACTCTGCCTCTGGCGCTTCTCTCCTGACATCCCTTTTTGCCTCTAAACCAAAACCAAACTCACTGCTGTCAAGTCAAATCTGACTCACAGCAACCCCTCCTTGGGTTTCCGAGCCGTAGCTCTACGGAAGTAGATTGCCCAGTCTTCTTTCTGACGACTAGCTGATGGGTTTGAACCGCCAGCCTTCTGGTTAGCAGTCAAATGTCTTAGCCACAGGGTTTCTGCCTCTAGGAAGGCTCATTTTAAAGCCTAGCAGAATGACAAAACTAACCAATCCCCGTATTAGAGTTCCCTACGCCTTATTTGCATCGTCCCACCCTACAAGAGTGCTATGTACCTTATTTACACTACTCACAAGCTGTCTAATCCACTTGATGAGCCACAAAGCACCACACAGTTGCAGTTATACCCAATGATCTGGTGGGAGCCACAAAGACCATGGCTAAAAGAGTCAGACCAAGTAATTCACTGCCAACAGGGGAGATGCAACGGAATAGGACTTAAGGGCTCTGAGGGGTAGACCAGGAGCAGGCAGGGTTCAAGAGGATGGGGTCTGAGGGCTCAGAAAAAAACAGGCAAGACTCTGTCTCCAGAGGTTGGAAGGCTACTTTGTCAGGGCACTTTTGCTAGCCGATACACTGGAGCTGGGCCTGGCCTCTGCCCTCCTGCCCTTCTGTGTTAGGCTGGGTTCTCTAGAGAAGCAACCAGTAAAACTTATATA
>NW_006921686.1:8341377-8344983 GCF_000298275.1 Orycteropus afer afer
TTCAACGGATTGGCTGCCTAAAACATATACATCTGATCCCATCATGGGAATAACCCACATCACAATTGCTTAAATCACACAGAATTTTAGTCTAGCCAAGTTGACACACAGCTCCAACTACCACACCTTCTTTTCTAGACCTTTAGCAATGAGAACAGTATCTTCCCCAGGGTTGTTGTGTTGAGTCAATGGGACACATATTGAGGGGAAGGGCTCGGTGAAGTACCTGGTCCCAAGAAACTGTCCATTACAGGAGTAGAATACCTGCAGAGGAAGGATGTGGCTCCACCTACTTTTTTTTGGTTTGGGTGTGTGTGTGTGGGGGGGGGTTGTCCTGCTGTCCAGTGATTCACACTGACACAGGCTGCATAGCTTTACACAAAGTCTTGAAGCCAATGACACACCACACAAGAAGGCACAGAGAGGCCTCTCTGGATAGTCCAGCAGGCAGTGGAGTGGCCCCTCATTCATTCACTCACCATGACACCACAGTTAAGGGGATGGCTGTGACCACACCATTGATTCCTGGCTGTATAACCTTTAGCAGGTAACTAAACCTCTCTGAGCCTCGGTTTCCTCATGTGTACACTGGGGGTGCCATGTACTTATCTTAAAGAGTTGTCATGAGGACTGAAGGGATTGATTCATGTAAAGTGCTTACCCCAGGACCTGCCACATAGTGAACACTCAATAAACACAAAGAGCCAGCAAATGGTGGCGTAGTGCCTAAGGCATTTGACTGCTGATCAGAAAGGTGGTGGTTCACACTCACCAGCCATTCCTCAGAAGGAAGACTGGACGATCTACTTCCATAGTGATACTGCCTTGGGAAACCCACAGAGGGGTCGCTATGAGTCAGATCTGACTTGATGGCAGTGAGTTTCGTTTCTTGGTTTGGTTGTCAACCAGGTACCAGGTAGATACTGATTATCTGATTGGTTATGGATTGAACTGTGTCCCCCAAAAGTAAGTGTTGAGATGCTAATCCCTGTACCTGTAAACATGACCCTGTCTAGAAATGAGGGCTTTTCTTTTGTTGTTACAGGTCACACCAGCGTTGATCCTGATCCTAATCACTTCTGTGCTGTAACAAAGACACTCAAAGGGAGGAGACAGACACCACAGAACTCCCAGGGCACTGACAACGAGGCAGCTTCCCAGGGTCATGTCCTGAATTTGGACTTTTAGCTCCCAGAACTGGGAGGGAATAGATTTCTGTTCTTTAAAGCCACCCTCTTGTGGAATTTCTGCTATGGAAGCACTAGGTCACTAAGGCCTGTTCCATGTCAGGCCTGGAGATTCCCAGACACAACCCTGGAGAGCGACAGACCAGCAAAAACCCACTACTGCCTTTGAGTCAATTCTGACTCACAGCAACCCAGTAAGACAGAGCAGACCCGTCCCACAGGGCTTCCAAGGTTGTAAATCTATATGGGAACAGACTGCCACATCTTCCTCTCACAGCTGGACACTTTAACCATTGTGCCACCAGGAATCCTAATGGAGGGACAGATGACAAATATTGGACACGTAGAGGCTGTACAATGAAGTGGGGCACTTTCAGAGGCGGCAGGATAAGGCAGTGTTAACCACAGGGCTAAGGCAGGTTGAGACTTAGTGCAAAACTGCCTGGACTCGAAGCCTGGCTCCGCTCCTTTACAGACATGTGACCTTGGGCAGAAGACAGTCTCCCGGAACGCACATCCCCTTGGGGTGATAACAACAAGTGCACCGTCTCCCAGATGGTGGTGAGGCAGGTAAACCACTGGCTGGAGCTCCACAAGAACCTGCCAGCAGTGCTGGCTATCGCTAGCTAGCACCAGGTGGAGCACGAGGAACAGAGAAGGGGAACTCCCTGAGGTCTGCTGGCAGCAGAGGTGAGGCAGCAAAAGGAAGTGGAGAGAATGTTTCAGCCCCAGGGAACAACAAAAGCTCAGGGGCAAGAGATGGGAACCTGATACCCAGGAAAGCAAAGACCAGGATGGCTGGGACATGTCAGGCACCCAAGTGCCTGGAACCACTGAAAGCACTTGCAGCGTGTGCTCACCAAATCCATGCGGCACCCAGGGGGGCAGGCATTGCTGTCACCTCCATCGAATGGAGAAAAGCTGAGGCTCAGAGGGGTAACGACTTGTCCAAAGCCACACAGATCATGAGTGGTGATGTTAGCACTCAAACTCAGGTAGCCTGGCCCTTACCTGTGAGGCTGGGTGCAAGGTGGGGTCCAGACCATGGCGGGCTGTGTGGATGATGCCAGGTCACTCTGAGGCCTCTGGATCTAGAACAGCTAAGCCTTCCCCAAACCTGGGTGGGGTCTGAGGCACTCTGCCCACAAATGGTAGAGGCAGCAGCACCCTTTCCAGGGGTTCCTGGTTGGGGGGTGTGTGGAGAACAATCAGGCTCCCTCTGGCCTCAGAGGCTTTTGTGGCACTGAAAGTGGGCATTTCACCTTTCCCTGACTCAGGCAGCACCACACCTCATCCACCAGCTGAGACTGACTATCTCTGGAGGAAAAACAGCAGCTCTCATCTCTTAAACCCTCCTGTTCCACAAGCAGGAGCTGTGGTAGCATAGTGTCTAAGGCATTTGACTGCTAACCAGAACACTGGTGGTTCAAAGCTGCCAACCACTCCTCGGAAGGAAGACTGGGCAATCTACTTCCATAGAGATACTGCCTCAGAAACCCAAGGAGGAGTTGCTACGAGTCGGATTCGACTCGACGGCAGTGAGCTCCACAAGCACCGTTTTCTTCAATCCTCACCATGACTCTGCAGGGCTGCAAGGCAGGGAAACTCATACCAATGAAGACCTACAGGGGGGACTGAAATACAGTGAGGGGGGGCATCTTTGGGGCTACGGCCAGCTCTTCTCTTCCAACTAGCCCCAAAGCCCTAGGCAGAGTGGCAAGGACAGTAGCTGGTACTATTTGCCCAGACTGGACTAAGTTGGATATTGTAGGGGCCAATAAAGTGCTGAAAGGTGAAGGTGACCCCCTAGGTTGGACCAAACCAAACCTACTGCTATCGAGTCAATTCCAACTCATAGTGACCCTATAGGACAGAGCAGAACTGCACCATAGGGTTTCTAAGGCTATCAATCTTTATACAAGCAGACTGCCTCAACTTTCTGCCATGGAGTGGCTGGGTTCAAAGCGCTGACTTCTTGATTAGCAGCCAAATGCCTTAACCACTGTGCCACCAGAGTTCCTTCTCAGGTTGGAATGCACTCAAAACACACAGTGGCTACAATGTACTCGAGCATACCAACAATTGCCAAGATGGCACAGGACCAGGCAACTCTTCATTCTATTGTTCAGGGGTCAGTTGAGACAGGCTGACTCAATGGGAATTAACAACAACAGGAACATATCTTGTAGCTGTATTCAATACAACAGCAGGTGGGAAGTGGCACTGTAAATCATGAAGCACTTCGTGATATGAAAAAAGAGGCCAATCTCCTTAAGATGGAGGAGATGGACCCATACGATGAAGAGATCAGTAACCAGTGGCTCCACTCATCCCATAATACACACTGGGCACCTACCACTTAGAGGTACTACACAGGGCACTGGAACCCCTGGACAGGCTGTCCCCAAACTGCTGGTTG
>NW_006921686.1:8345083-8348963 GCF_000298275.1 Orycteropus afer afer
TAAATCTTCACCCAAATCCTCATTAAAAAAAAAAAAAGAAGACGACGTTCCTTGTGAAAGGTGGCTGTGGGACAGACCACACGGGTCCAGCCTCCACGGAGAACTGCCAGACTGATTACAGCCAAACTACAGAAATCACAGGAACTGGGGCTGGGCTGTGTGATGGGAGCTCAGAGGTGCCAGCCTTCAAGCAGGTGCCATTATGGAGGGGCATCAGGGAAATCTTCCTAAGTGTAGCAAAGGTGGGGCAGGTGGCGCTCCCCAAGCGGAAGGAACAACAGAAGCCCGAGGCCTGGGAGGTAAAGTGGCAAGAGTGGAGAGAGACAAGACAAGAGGTGGGGGTCACTCAGGTCAGGTAGTGAATGTTACCTCTGGACTTTCTCCTGTGAACAGCGGAGACCTATTGACAGGTCTGCTCAGGGGAGCCCGTTGTCAGACTTGTTTTAATCTCTCTCAGGCTGCCTTGTGAAGAATGGATTTGAGAGACAGGACTGACCGCAGTGATTCAGCCAAGAGGCTCTGGTGGCCTGGCTTGGTGGGGGTCACACAGCTGAGGCCACAGTGGACAGGCACAGAGTGAACAGGAATGGCCTAAGGCACCAAGCCACGATGCTAGACTTGATCCTGTAGATGGCGGTGACAAGGGCAGCAGACGCTGCCAGCTAGCTGTCCCAGTGTCCCGGCCTACTCCCTTCCCCCAAGCACCTTTGCCATAGAGCCTGGAGAAGTCAGACTCTCAGTTTCCTGGCCTCCTTTGCATTTAAGTAGAAGTCTGCTAGGGACAGCTGAGACAGCTTTTGTTTTCCTGTTAAAAGTGACCACTGTATGTGGACCAAAACGCAGAATCATAAAAAAGACCAGGCTTTCTTGTCTGATACAGACAGGTGAAACCCCTGGGACCTTGACCCCTAGTCACCCTTTGGGCCTGGAACTGAACTCACTCCTGTAGCTTCCAGCCAAACAATGGGTGTATGAGGTGAGCATTTACACAGGTAGGTACACTCCTTAGAACAATCAACCATGGGTGATCAGAAAGGCAGTATTTGTACCGGGCGATAGCTCAGAAAAGGACATAAGGACACAGGGAAAAGGTAACCACAGGGAGGAAGTGGGAAGAGAGCTAATATACTATGGGAATTGCAATCAACGTCATGAGTAAAATGTGTATCAACTATTGAATGGAAAATGAATTTACTCTAAATTTTCACCCAATCACAATTAATTAAAAAAAAAGGGGGCCACTGGAGCTGGTACAGTGTGTCTGTTCCTCCCCCCCGCCCCCCAGCAGTCTTCCTGCCCCGCACATGGCCAGGAAGCCTGGAGCTGTGGTAGCCATTTTCTGAACATGAGGCAACAGGCATAGGACAAAAGCCAATTGCCAACGGTGAAGCAGAAGGACAGGAAAAATCTGGGTCCCTGACGGTGCTGCTGAGCCGGCAAACAGGTCTCTAACCAAATGTCCAGAGAGAGCACGGAGCAGAGGGAAGAATGGGACAGCGAGGGAGAGGGAGCAGGCGGGTGAGCAGCGGGTCTCCAGTTCAGGCCAGTGGGTGGACGGGGCGCCCTACACCGAGAAACGGAACACAGGAGGGACAGAAGAGGTCTGGGAGGAAGATGTGGAGGTTGGGTTTGGACAGGCCGAGTTTGCTGCAGGATCCAGAGTGAGAAGCGAGGTAGATCTGGGGCTCCAGAAAGAAGTCTGGGCTGGTAACTGGGGAGCCCCTACATACAGACGGAAATGAGATCACCCAGGGCTCTGTGTGAAGTGAAACCAGAGAGCCAAGGATAGCACCCAAAGAGGGACACCCTTGAGCAGGTCTCCCTTAGTCCTCACAGTGCCCTATAGGCCTGGCTGTCCTGCTGCTGTCAGGGAAAGATGACCAAGTGCTTTCTCCTCAGTGGGAAGCCAATTAAAACGTTGATTGACCTTATAGTGCCAGGTGGGTGGGCAGACACTGGGTAGTGAGGGCTGGCAGGGCTGGCAGGGCTGTGCAGTTAGCAGTGGGAGGAGCCTGAGAAGGGCCCTCAGAGGAAACAAGACTTGGATTAGTGGCAGCGTTAGTTGCCTATCCAGTATCTGACCTTCCTGCCTCTCTGTTAAGAGTTCTCATTCCACCCCAGGCACCAACTCTCAGACAAAAAGGCTACATTTCCCAGTCTCCCCTAAAGCCAGGAGTGACCAATGTAAGCATATCCTCTTGGGTAAGGCTACCTGGAAAATGCACTAATGGGACAGGAAGATAAAGACAGTTGGGATGTGCCATGACTGACCTACCCCATTGCTTCAACTTCCTGCCTGGAATAAGATGTGTTGACAGAAGCTCCAGCAGCCATCTGGGACCATGAAGGGATCTTAAGATAGAATTCAGGGCTGCGGATGGCAGGTTACAAGGATGAATGGAGACTGGGTACCCAATGACACTGTGGGGCATTGCACCAACCCTGAACTGCCTGACTCCATGTTTCCAAACTTTTCTTATGAGAGGGAAAAAAAACCCAACCAATTAATTTGTTTAAGACACTGCTTTTTTTTTTCTCTTTGTTAGGTTTTGTGTTTTTGATGGGAGAATAACTGTTACTTGCAGCTAAACAATTCCTAACTAATATTGACTGGCTAGACCTTGAAGGATGAGTTGATCTTCTTGAAGGTTCCTCTGTGCCAGCCAACAGGCTAGGGACTTTCAGTGCTGGGCCTCACAGAATTCCCATTCCAGCCCTAGAGGGTGAGTTCTATCACCGGCCCCATTTTATACACAAGGAACCTGAGACAATGACAGGCAAAATCGTTTCCCCAGAGTCAGAGCTATGATTGGAACCTAAGTTCATCAACTTCCAAAGCCCCTCTTGGCACAGCCAAGACATGGGGCAGGAAGGAGCCTGGTGCAAGTGTGCAAGAGGCTGAGAGGAGCAGCAGGCCCGGCCTGGGCCTGAGGCTGGGTAACAGGGAGCAGAGTGCGCTGAGGCCACAGTGCACAGGGTCAGGGAGGGAGGAAAGGCCTGGTGTGCCAATTCTTGAAGCCAGACTGGATCCTGTGGAGGGTAGAGGCACTGCCCTAACTTCAGGAACCCATGTATAGTGTTCTTGTGAGCAGGAGAGTCTGGGTAGGGAAAAACCAGCAGGTGGACTACCCACTTGAACCTGCTCAGGACAGTCCCCTAGCCCAGTGGGCCTCATGTTTTAGTCTGCAGTGGTATCACCTGGGGGACTTAAAACGGATTCCAAATTCCCATCCCTAATGCTGATCCAGCAGGAGTGGTAGACATGAGGAACCACCCAGCCCCTATCCTCAGTCTACATGGCCTGGGAAGGATAGACTCCACCCCTCTATTTTCTTGGCTCCTAGAGGTGGGTACATGTCGTGGGTCTGGCCAGTTGGTCACAGTGACTGGTTCAGTGAGGAGTCTGTGACCAGACTGGCCACTGAGCATCAGCCTTAGGCTTTTTGCTGGAACATTAGAGACCAGACATTTTCTTCTGCTAAATAGAAAGGATACTAATTGCTTGGGTGGTAGGATCATAATACATAACGACAGCCAATACTACACGCACGCTAACTGCCAGTTTCACTATTCCTAAGACCATTACATACGCCATCATGGCAACCCCAGAGTAGGTGCTATAGGCCTATGATTCTTACTTTACAGGTGAGAAAACTGAAATATTAAGAGGTTAAGTGACTTTCCCACAAGCTAGAAGTGGTTGAGCTGGGACTTTAATCTTACAGTCTTGCTCCAGAGCCTGTACTCTGAACCCTTTCTCTCTGCTGCCTCTGCACGAACCAGGAGGTTCTGAGCACCACTCCGTGGAGAACAAGCCAAGGCAAAGGAAAGCTGAGGGAAGACGTGGAGGGCAATCAAGTCTGATGACACTGTTGGAGGC
>NW_006921686.1:8354298-8354797 GCF_000298275.1 Orycteropus afer afer
GGTTGTACCAACCACATTTCATGCTCTGTCATCATGTGTGGATGTTTAGATCTAGAGAAGTTCTATTATCACAGGAAGTTCTTTTGGACAATCCTGGTCAAAAATCCTTACTGACTACAAGCTATGGCCCCTTCACCACTCAACAAAAAAGCAAACTCTCAATCTTAGGAAAAAAATAAAACAAAACAGGAGAACCAAGTAAGGGAGAGAGGGGGGTGAGGATTGTTAAAAAAAAATAAAAAAAACAAGGACTCTGAAAGACACGTCTACACAATGAAGGAGAGGCAAGAGGGAAGGGCAGCAGAGAGACTGAGGGAGGAGGCAAACAGATTTAAAAAGCCCCAAGTGACCTTTCCCACTTTTGCCCTACTTCCACCTGCACGGCCCAGCCAATGGGGTCTGAAGACTGGGATCAGGTACGGAGAAAATGAGTGTAAAAAAAACCACAAATAAACAAAATGGCAGAAGAGAACATCCCAAGGCAAGAGACCACTCCACC
>NW_006921686.1:8354897-8357195 GCF_000298275.1 Orycteropus afer afer
TTGGCACAGCCAAGACATGGGGCAGGAAGGAGCCTGGTGCAAGTGTGCAAGAGGCTGAGAGGAGCAGCAGGCCCGGCCTGGGCCTGAGGCTGGGTAACAGGGAGCAGAGTGCGCTGAGGCCACAGTGCACAGGGTCAGGGAGGGAGGAAAGGCCTGGTGTGCCAATTCTTGAAGCCAGACTGGATCCTGTGGAGGGTAGAGGCACTGCCCTAACTTCAGGAACCCATGTATAGTGTTCTTGTGAGCAGGAGAGTCTGGGTAGGGAAAAACCAGCAGGTGGACTACCCACTTGAACCTGCTCAGGACAGTCCCCTAGCCCAGTGGGCCTCATGTTTTAGTCTGCAGTGGTATCACCTGGGGGACTTAAAACGGATTCCAAATTCCCATCCCTAATGCTGATCCAGCAGGAGTGGTAGACATGAGGAACCACCCAGCCCCTATCCTCAGTCTACATGGCCTGGGAAGGATAGACTCCACCCCTCTATTTTCTTGGCTCCTAGAGGTGGGTACATGTCGTGGGTCTGGCCAGTTGGTCACAGTGACTGGTTCAGTGAGGAGTCTGTGACCAGACTGGCCACTGAGCATCAGCCTTAGGCTTTTTGCTGGAACATTAGAGACCAGACATTTTCTTCTGCTAAATAGAAAGGATACTAATTGCTTGGGTGGTAGGATCATAATACATAACGACAGCCAATACTACACGCACGCTAACTGCCAGTTTCACTATTCCTAAGACCATTACATACGCCATCATGGCAACCCCAGAGTAGGTGCTATAGGCCTATGATTCTTACTTTACAGGTGAGAAAACTGAAATATTAAGAGGTTAAGTGACTTTCCCACAAGCTAGAAGTGGTTGAGCTGGGACTTTAATCTTACAGTCTTGCTCCAGAGCCTGTACTCTGAACCCTTTCTCTCTGCTGCCTCTGCACGAACCAGGAGGTTCTGAGCACCACTCCGTGGAGAACAAGCCAAGGCAAAGGAAAGCTGAGGGAAGACGTGGAGGGCAATCAAGTCTGATGACACTGTTGGAGGCTCGACACAGCTGCACCTGAGGGCGGGGCCCTCGGGCTGTCAGCAATTTCAGTCAATAAATTCCCTGTCTTTGTTGACACTGGTTTGACTGGATCTTTGTCCCCTGATACAAAGACAGTGCAGGGTCACAACATATTTGATGTGGGCTCGGGGTGTTACCTGGGGCACTGCGGGTCCACCCTGCTTCTCAATCAGCCTTGAGTGCATGTCTCCTCCTGCCTGCCCATCCTCTCTCAGCACAGCTAAGCCCCAACCCAGACACAGAGTAAGTGTACTCAGTGATCTGGTCCATCCTCTGCCCTGGGGCAGGACTCCTCCCACACTCTCCTCTGGGACCCCAAGAGAACCCCAAAAAGAGATCTCCGTGCTACTCTCTCCTCCTCGGGAGCTGTTGCTTGGCCCAGACACAGGAAGGGACCTCAGTTAAATCCTCCTTGCCTGTGCCTGCCCCCACGCACCTGCCGCTGGGACTCGTAGAGGATGCGGTCCATGGTGTTGAGCAGTGTCATGCTCTTGTAGAACTTCAGGACCTCCTTCTGGGGTAGCTGCAGATGGAGACACAGACGGGACAGTTGGGACCAGAGAGGAAACAGGCAAGGGACGAGGAACAGAGCAGTGGTGGGGTGGCAGCCTCTCACCTCAGGGTCTTCGCTTGGGTTGATGATCTGGCCCTGCCGGTCCATGACACGGTAGATGGGGATTCCAGAGATGACATTGGGCTGGATGAATTCCAGCTTGTCTACAAACTCTGCTGAGGCCCCCGGGAACCGGGGCTTGTCATCCAGGGATGAGAACTGCTGCTGCTGCCTCCAGCGGTGCTAGGGAGAGAGAGGTGGAGGAGATGCAGGAGCGGCTCTGCACTTCCACCGGGCTCAACATCATGGCAGCAGGCAATATGGCACAGTGGTCAAGTCACTAAGGCCCCAGGGGACTCTGGGGCCAAACCCACAGGCCTGAAATCCAGCTCTCCCACTCTCTTATTGTGTGACCTTTGGCCAACTACTATAACTTCTTTGTAGCTCTGTTTTATTATCTATAAAAGTGCCACAAAAGTAGTATCTATCCCACAGAGCTGTTGTAAAGATTAACACTCAATAAAGTGGCAGGGAGCGAACTTGCTCTGTAAACTTTCACCCAAATCACAATAAAAAGTGAAAAAATAAAAATAAAGTGGCAGGGAGTAAGCCCTCAAGAACTGATGGTATCATTATAATGAAGGCCTCAAACTCTTCCCCTTGGCATTCCAGCCCTCCCCAGTCTGGC
>NW_006921686.1:8372281-8372853 GCF_000298275.1 Orycteropus afer afer
AAAAAGTCTCTGACGCCTCTTTGTAATTAGTTCTGTGACAGGCAAAGAAAAGGAGATCCTAATCAGAATCTTAGGGTCTTAAGGCCCCGGGGCTTCCGGAAGAATAAGCCCAGGGCAAACCCCGCCCCTCCTTCTCCATTGTCCAATGGCTTTCCCGGAATTGAGAGGCGGGGTGGGCAAGGCCAAAATGTTGGTAAACTGGGAGCCACGTGCGGGCGCCGAACCCAGCCTGCAGAGATGGGCGCGTGCGTACTGGATAGGCAGCTTTTACGCAAGCGCGCATTATTGGGCGGAAGTTACTTTGCGGTCTGCACGTGGGGTCTCAAATGATGGAGTGGGCGATGCAGGTAGACAAGCAGATTCGCACTGAAACTGGGGCTGAGCCTGAGACTGGGGCTGAGACTGGCCCTCGGGGCCCCGGGTGTAGCCTACGGCACTTTGCCTGTGAACAAAATCTGCTTTCCCGGCCGGATGGTTCGGCGTCTTTCCTGCAAGGTAAGAACCCAGGTCGAGAACGTTGCCAGGGCAATGTTCGCGCATGTCTTGTTTGTTTGGGGGAACGGTAGTGTCCC
>NW_006921686.1:8373658-8390966 GCF_000298275.1 Orycteropus afer afer
TAGTGATACCACCCCAGAAACCCAAGGAGGCATCGGCTGTGAGTTGGATGACTGGACTGAGGGCAGTGAGTTTGTTTTTGTTTACAAATATAAGATAGGCTACTCCCACTTGCCCTTTAATGTTATGTAAATTTGCCCTCACTTTGACATTGTTGAACCAAACCCCTACTTTAAACAAATTCATCACAGTCACCTTCAGTTGCTGCATGTGCAGTTTTAAAATCATTGAAAAGGCTTCCAGCCTTTTCTTGCACTAAAAAAAACAAAAACAAAACTCCCTGCCATCAGTCCATTCCGACTTACAGCGACCTCCACTGGGTTTCCAAGGCTGTAGATCTCTGCGGATGTAGATTGCCTCATCTTCCTCCCATGGAGCAGCTGGTGAGTTTGAACTGCTGAGCTTCTGGTTAGCAGCCAAAAGCCTTACCCACTACGCTACCAGAGCTCCTTTTTTCTTTCACTAAAGTATGGCTGACCAGATGCCCCTGGTCCAACTTACCTACAAATCCTTAAAAGACATAGCAACGGACCTTGTTGGAAACTCAGAGACTGCCTGTATAGTAAAATGCTGTGGAGATAAATAAAGTAGGGACGGGAAGTCAGAGTGTGCTGGAAAGGAGTTATAATCTTAAGAAGGATGCTCAGGATGTTTACACATAACTGGGTACAAAGTTAGGATAACTTCTTAGCCACAAATAAGTACTTTAAGGGAATGGGTCACTGGGCCTGTGGGCTGGGGACCATGGTCTCAGGGGACATTGAATTCATTTGGCACGACATGGTATACAAAAATATTCTACATCTTACTTTGGTGAGTACCGACTGGGGTCTTAAAAGCCTGCGAGCGGCCATCTAAGTGACAACTATCGGTCTCTCCTCATCCAGAGCAAAGCAGAATGAAGAAAATCAAAGATGCACAGAAACAGTTAGTCAAAGGAACTAATGGACCACGAGAACCTCAACTTATATGACCCTGAGACCAGAAGAACTGGATGGTGCTTGGCTACCAATGCCATCCACTTGGAAAGGGATCAAAATTGGAGATCCTGTATAGAGTGGGAGAACAATGTGGAACAAAACTCAAAATCATAAAAAAAAAACAAACTGGTTTACTTATCTGATGAGAGACTGGTGAAATCACTGAGACCCTTCAGGCTTGGAATTGAACTCACTGCCATGGTTTAACTCTCAGCCAAATAGACAGGGCTATGAGCTCTAACACGTACACCAGGGAGAGGCACTCCTAGAGCAGTCAACATGGGAGACTGGAAGGGCAGCATTTGCACAGGGAAAAAGTTAAGGAGGCAGGAGTACACAGGCTAGGACACAGGGAAAGGGTAACCACAAGGAGTGAAGTGGGAGGTGGGATGTTAAACTGCAGGGAACATAACCAGTGTCACAAAACAATGTGTATGAACTGTCGGATGGAAAATGAATCCATTTTGTAAAATTTCACCCAAATTATAATAAAAAGGTTTTTTCAAAAAATGATGCTTAGGGAAGGCCTCACTGAGGAGGTGGCCTGTGAATGAAGGCCTGAAGGAGGCAAGGGAACAGACAACAAAGGTGACGGAAGGAAGTGCATATGGGGAACAGCAAGGACAAAGTTCCTGAGGCAAGAGCTTATCTGGCTGTTTGAGGACCAGTCAGGAGGCAGTGTGGCTGGAGCAGCGAGTGGTTGTTGTTGTGAGGTGCTGTTCAGTCATCTCCAACTCATAGTGACCCCATGTACAGCAAAACGAAACACTGCCCAGTCCTGTGCCAGCCCCACGATCCTTGCTGTACCGAGCCCATCGTTGTAGCCACTGTGTCAGTCCATCTCGTTGAGGGCCTTCCCCTTTTTCATTGACCCTCCACCAAGCATGACATCCTTCTCCGGGGAATGGTCCCTTCTGACAACATGACCAAAGTAGGCGAGATGAAGTCTGGCCATTGTCGCTTCCAAGGAGCATTCTGGCTGCACTTCTTCCGGGACAGATTGCTTGTTCTTCTGGCAGCCCATGCTACTTTCAGCATTCTTCACCAGCACCATAACTCAAAAGCACGGACTCCTCTTTGGTCTTCTTTATTCATTGTCCGGCTCTCACATGCATATGAGGCTATCGAAAATACTGGCTTATGTCAGGCGCACTTTAGTCTTCAAGGAGACATCTTTACTCTTCAGCACTTGAAAGAGGTTCTTTGAAGCAGATTTACCCAATGCTATATACATCCTCTGATATCTTGACTGCTGCTTCCATTGGTGTTGATTGTAGAACCAAGTAATATAACATCTTTGACAACTTCAATTTTTTCTCCATTTATCGTGATGCTGCTTATTGGTTCAGTTGTAAGGATTTTTGTTTTCTTTATATTGAAGTATAATCCATAATGCAGACTGTGGGAGTCTTCATCTATAAGTGCTTCAAGTCATCCTCACTTTTCGCAAGCAAAGTTGTGTCATCAGCGTATCACAGGTTGTTAATGAGTCTTTCTCTAATCCTGATGCCACGTTCTTCATATAGGGATTTGCTTCTTCATATAGTCCAGCTTCTCGGATTATTTGCTCAGCGTACAGGTTGACTGAGAATGGTGAAAGGATACAACCTGACACATTCCCTTCCTGATTTTAAACCATGCATGTCCCCTGGTTCTGTTTGAATGGCAGCCTCCCAGCACATGTACAGATTCCTCATGAGTACAATTAAGTGTTCTTAATCCCCTGTGAAGGGAGAATTAAGTGGAGCAGTGAGTAGAGAGGGATTACTAGGAGAGAAGTTCAGATCATATAAGTCCTAGAGAGAGACGGGAGCAGTTGGAAGCTTTGAGTGGACTGACGTGATCTGAACGTGAACAGAATCACTCTGGCTGCTGTGTTGGTGTTGACTGAAGGGAGCGTAGGGAAAGGAGGGAGATGGTTGGTGGTGGCTTAGACCACGTAGATGGCTGGTGGAAGCAGTGGAGGTGATGAGAGTCTAGATGTATTTTGAAGGTAAAACCAACAATGGTTACAGATGGAGAGAAGAGAAAAACAATCAGACAGTTTGGAAGCCACTCTTCTCTGGTGGCGCAGTGCCTAAGGCTTTAGCCTACTAATCAGAAACCTGGCAGTTCAAATTCACCTATCGCTCTGCTGAAGGAAGATGAGGCAATCCACTTCTGTAAAGATTTACTACCTTGGAAACTCAGTGGGGGTCACTATGAGTATGAATAGAGTCAATAGCAGTGAGTGTGGTTTTTGGTTTTTGAGTTGTGATCCAGCTCTGGGTCTTTGCCCAGGTCAGCTGTGGTAAGAGAAGATCAGTTCAGTTAGGGATGTAAAGTTTGTAGTGCCAGGGGTCCCTGGGTGGAGCAAATGGTTAAACACTGGTTAGACGCTGGCATGCTGTGCAGGGAGAGCGCAGCCAGGACACCTGGAGTCCCAGGCGTGAAGACTCGCACAAGGATGGTAACAAACACCTTCACTGCTCCCTTCAGGATTTGAAACCAATATAAATGGTTACTAACTGAAAGGTTGGCGGTTCAAACCTGCGCCGAGGACCTCAGAAGAAAAGGTCTGGTGATGTGCTTCCAAAAAACCAGCTACTGAAACCCTGCAGAGCAGAGTTCTGCCCAGATAAACACGGGGTTGCCATGAGTCAGAATCCACTCGGCAGCAACTAGTTTGGAAGGTTTTTTGGTATTAAACATCAGAGTGGCACTATGCACTGGGCAGCTGTTTATAAACGTCTGGAATTCGGAGGAGATAACCAAGTTGAACATAACACATTTCAGAGTCCTCTGGCTGTAGATGGTATTTAAAGCAACGGTTGAATGAAAGGCCCATAGAAATGAGTACAGCTAGGAAAGGGATGCGATCCCAGACTAAGCCCTGGTCTTTCACCTTTGAGAGCTCATGGAGGTGTGAGAACTAGCAAAAGAGACTGCGAAGGAGCGGCCTGAGAGGTAGGAGAAAAACCCAGAGAGGGCAGACTTGGAGCCAGGAGAACAGTGTGTTCAAGAAGTAAGAGGCGACCGCTTGTTGGTCCTCCTGAGAGACTGAGTCAAAGGAGGATAGAAGAGACCCGTGGGTTTGGTACTTTGGCGGTCCCTGGTGGCCTTGCCAAGAGCTGCTGCAGTGAGAGGGTGGCCCAAAGCCTTGTTGTCCTTGGGTCAAGGAGGAGAGGAAAAAGAGATGGTGGAGACGGCTCTCAGGGAGTTTGAGAGCATCAGCTAAATGGGGCAGTGGTTGAAGCTGGGGGTCCCTGAGTGGCACAAACCATTAACGCTCTTCAGCTGCCAACCAAAAGGTTAGAAGGTCAAGTCCACCCAGAGGTGGCACGGAAGAAAGGCCTGGCCATCTCCTTCCGCAAAATCAGCCCTTGAGAACCTGCAGTTCTACTGTAAACACGTGGGGTCGCCGTGAATTGGAGTCAACTCCACAGCATCTGGTTTGGCTTTTGGTTTCTTGGTGAAAGATGACTGTGCAGTGGGAAGAGGAGAGAACGGCAGGAGCCAGGCTTTCTGTGAAGGTGAGAAGCGAAGGCGTCCTGTGCAGGGAGAGCGCAGCCAGGACACCCGGGGTCCCAGGCGTGAAGACTCCCACCAGGACGCAGCCCTCCTACTGTAACAAGCACCTTCACTGCTCCCTTCAGGATAGATTTCCTGGAGTGGAGGACACTCCCCTGTGAAGGGGGACTTGAACTACCTGAGAAGGGAGTTCCTTGACTTCGTGGTAGCTCCTCCTCCCAACCCCAGGAAAAGCGGCCTGGCATGGGGACCTTTCCAGGCCTCCCTCAGGCTGAGCCCTCTTGCTGAATTTGGATGCTTGAAACTACCACCGGTTGCTATCAAGTCATTCCCAACCCATGACAAGCCCATGTATGACAAAGTAGAACCGTGCTCCTTTGGGGTGATTTTCCCGAAGTAGATGGCCAGGACTTTCTTCCAAAGAAACTCTCAGCCTGTGCTTAGTTGCTGAGAACACTAATCATTTGCATCCCTCAGGGACCCCTGAAGTCTCGTAGAACTGAAGCAATAAGCAGAAAGGAAGCTCCTCCTTCAACCTAAGACCCCAGAGCCATCTGGAGCAAGAGAGGTCCTTGCAGACCCTTATAACGGTGCTCAGAGTCCTTGGCGAGGTCGTTACAGTTGCACAGTCCCAGAACCCACATCACGCCTAGTGAGGTTGGTCCTCTCTGTTCTCAGTTAATCCCTGCGGTGATGCTGGTGCCGATCAGTGTTCAAAGAGCTGCCCTACAGCTCCGTGTGTTCACACCGCAGGCCGCATCCCTGGCTGCACGCTAGAGTCACCTGGGAAGCTTCCCGAAGCCCAGTGCCTGGGCTCACCCCTGAACAGCCCGGGCATCGGAGCCTTCTGAAGCTCTCTCAGGGATTCCATTGTGCAGCCCGGGGTGGGAACCACCGTATCAGTGGGCTGCAACCAGCGTTCTTTCTTAAGAGTAGAAGACACCAGGCAGGGGCACATGACAGTGCTGATGGCAAGACTTGTATTGTGAAGGCTTTGTTCCCTTGATACACCCACAAGTATTTATGTGTGAGTTTGGGGAGATGCTAGTAAATGGGAGTGAGGGTCAAAAGTTTGGAGCCTCTATTCTGGTCCACCTCTGTCATTCTGCAGACAGGGGACACTGAGCCCCAGAGAGAACAGGTTCCCCCCGAGGTTACACAGCTAGGCTGAGGCAGGCAGGACTGGAACTGAGGCTTTTTATTTCCCAGGTCTTACCTTCTCTTGCCTTGGTCACACCCACTCTGGGGAAATAAGCTGGATTCAGTGTTTGTTGTTAGGTGCCATTGAGTTGGTTCCGACTCGCAGCGACCCTGTGTGCAATAGAGCAAAACACTTGCCCGGTCCTATGCCATCCTCAGAATCGTTGCTTGGCTTGGGCTCATCGTTGCAGCCACTGTGTCAGTCTGTCTCGTTGGAGGTCTTCCTCTTACTCACTGACCTCCTGCTTTACTACTCAGAAGGAAGGTTGGCCAATCTACTTCCGTAGCAGTATTGCCTCAGAAACCCAAGGAGGGGTCGCTGTGAGTCGGATCCAACTTGATGGCAGTGAGTTTGTTTGTTTTTTTGTTTCTGCGTTACCGAGCATGATGTCCTTCTGCAGGGACTGGTGGTCCCTCCTGGTAACATGGCCAAAGTACACGAGACAAAGTCTCACCATCCTCGCTCCTCAGGAACATCGTGGCTGTTTTACTTTGAAGACAGATTTGTCCATTCTTCTTTGAGTCCATGGTATATTTACTATCCTTCATCAGTGCCGTAATTCAAAGGCATCAGTTCTTCCGTGCTCATTATTCATTTTCCAGCTTTCACATGTGTTTGAGGTGATAGAAGATACCATGGTTTGGGTCAGGTACACTTTAGTCCTCAAGGTGACATCTTTGCTTTTGCAGCAGATTTGCCCAGTGCGATATATCATTTGATTTCTTGACTGCTGCTTCTATGGGAAGGAGCTCTGGTGGCGCTGTGATTAAAGCATTGGGCTACTAACCAGAAGGTCAGTTGTTCAACTGCTTCCATAAAGATTTACAGCCTTGGGCACCCTGTGGGGTAACTCTGCTCTGTCCCACAGGGTCGCTATGAGTCAGAATTGACCCAATGGCAGTTGGTGGGTCAGCTTCCATGGGTGTTGATTGTAGATCCAAGTAAAATGAAATCCTTGACAGTGTCATTTTCTCTGTTATCATGATGTTGCTTCTTGGTCCAGTTTTGATGATTTTTTTTTCTTCATGTTGAGATGTAATCCATTCTGAAGGTGGTGTCTTTGATCTTCATCAGTAAGTGTGTCAAGTCCTCTTCACTTTCAGCATACTTTGGCTCTCATGGACTTGTTTTAATTTTCTTCAGCTTCAACTTGAACTTGCATAGGAGCCATTGGTGGTCTGTTCCACAGTCAGGCCTTGGCCCTGTTCTGACTGATGCTATTGAGCTCCATCACCTCTTCCCACAGATGGAGTCGATTTGATTCCTGTGTATTCCATCCTGTTAGGTTCACGTGTACAGTCACCATGTATGATGTTGGAAAAAAGTATTTGCAGTGAATAAGTCATTGGTCATGCAAAACTCTTATCACACAATCTCCAGTATCATTTCTATCTCTAAGGCCATATTTTCCAGCTACCAATCCTTCTTCTTGATTTCCAAGTTTAGCATTCCAGTCACTGGTGATTACTAGTTCATCTTGATTGCATGTTTGACCAATTCCAGACTGCAGAAGTTAGTAGGAATCTTTGATTTCTTCATCTTTGGCTTTAGTGGTTGGTGCATAAATTTGAATAATAGTCACGTTAGCTGATTTTCATGTATGTATATGGCTCTTATCCTATCAGTGATAGCACTGTACTTAAGGATAGATCTTGAAATGTTCTTTTTGACACCATTCCTCTTTAGTTTATCATTCCCAGCATAGTAAACAATACAGTTGTCTGATTCAGAATGGCCTATACCAGTCCATTGCAGCTCACTAATGGCTAACATGTTGATCTTTATACGTTCCATTTCATTTTTTGACAGCTTCACATTTTCCTAGACTAATACTTCGTACATTCTGTTTTGCAGTTATTAATGGATGTTTGCAGCTGTTTTTTCCCATTTTGAGTTGTGCCACGTCAGTGAATGAAGGTCCCAAAAGCTTTACTCCACTACATCATTAAGGTCAATCTACTTTGAGGAGGCAGCTCTTCCCCAGTAGTAGTTTGAGTGCCTTCCTGCACTGTATCAGACAGTGTTCCAGCGCTTTTCATAAGGTTTTCCCTGGCCAATTTTTTCAGAAGTTGACCGCCTTGTTCTCCTTCCTGCTACTAGGGATTGGTGTCCACCCCAGGCATTTGTTCTTTTCTCCGGTATCCTGACTACTGCAGAGTTTGGGGACGAAGGCCTGAAGGAAGAGAACTGGGCTGGGGAAACTGGAAGGGACAGTTCAGACTGGCTGCAGTGAGAGGGCAGAGGTTAGCGCTCATGAAGAACTTCCCACCAAGTTAATACCGTTAGCTGAAGTCGTGCGCTCCCGCGCCCAGCTGTCAGTTTGTTACACTGTGGTGTCTTGCGTGTTGCTGTGATGCTGAAAGCTATGCCAACAGTATTTGAAAGACCAACAGGGTCGTCCACGGAGGACAGGCGTCAGCAGAGCTTCCGGACTGAGAGAGATGAGGGAGAAAGACCTGGCTGTCTGCTTCCAACAATCAGCCAGTGAAACCCTGTGACCCGCACTGGCCTGTTGTCTGACTTGGTGTTGGATGGCGAGCCCCTGGGTCGGAAGGCACTCAGAATGCGCGGTGGTGAGAACAGTGTACTCGCGCATGGCAGTGATGGTGAGGGTGGCACAAGACAGGCAGCATTGCATTCTGTTGTGCATGGGGTCGCCGTGTGCAGAGCCAGCTCGTGCCACGACCCAGGCATTTAGTCTCTCTGTGGACTCTCATTTAATCCTCATAGAACGTGGTAAGGGAAGTACAAGGAAGCTTGTGAGGGCTGGAATTCACTTGGATTGCCTTGTTTATCCACATCGCCATGTCTTTTCTGCCTCTGACAGCGTGTGGTCTTACTACTTTTCATTCTCTCCTTTTAGTGGAAAATATTTCCATTTTCCTTCTCTGGCAGGTTTTTGCCTTACACAGGTTCTGGCTTTTGTAGGTTTTACGGTACTGTTATTATCCCCTTGTTACAGACAAGGAAGCACAGACAGACAGGTGAAGCAAGCGCTCAAAGGATCGCTCCCCACGGGTGGTGGGCCGGGCTGGGGGCAGCACAGGGCGCTCTGGCCACCTCGTTCCGTGGCCCCGCTGTGAAGTGCCCGCCTTGAGCCCCAGAAGCAGGGAAGGTGTGGGTGAGGCCTTCCCTGTTGTCTCTCCAGGTGATACCTCCGTCCTGGCGGGGGTGTACGGGCCGGCCGAGGTGAAGGTCAGCAAGGAGATCTTCAACAAGGCCACTTTGGAGGTGCTCCTGAGGCCGAAGATCGGGCTGCCAGGTGATGGAGCCCAGCGGGCCTCCGAACAGACCCCGCCTGCCTCCTCTCTCCCTGCCACCCCAGCTCCACTCCTCCTCCTCCTCCCTGGAGCTACTTCTGTCTCCTCCTCCACTCTGCCGCTGGGTCTGTTTCTGCCCCTTTTTTCTCTCTGCCTCCCCATTTCTCTGTCTCCACCCTCTCGTCCCTTCTCTTTCTGCCATCGCCCCCCTCTCTCCGTTGCCCTTCTTCCTCCCTCATCTGCCTCCATCGCCCTCAACTCGGGGGCTGGGCCCCCTGGGAGGGGAGTAGGCTACAGCATGAGATGTGGGAACCCCCAGATTTCTTCCCTCAGTGGATCCAGAGGTGGCGGGGGCCGGGGGGATGGCAGTCAGGCCGCCTATCCGCTGGGAATCCTCCATGAACCACACAGGGTCCTGCAGCATCCCTGGCTGGGGCTGCAGACCCCTTGCAGACAACTTGAGGGGTGTGGAGGAAGGTAAGTGTACAGAGGGAAGTGCCTCACCCCTGCCCCGCATTCCCCAGGTGTAGCAGAGAAGAGCCGGGAGTGGCTGATCAGGAACACATGTGAGGCCGTGGTTTTGGGGGCACTGCACCCTCGTACCTCCATCACTGTGGTGCTGCAGGTCATCAGCGATGCTGGCTCCGTATCCTTTTCCCCCAGGCTGCCGCCTCCTCCAGGAAGCCCTCCAGACTCTCCCCACTTGTGTCCCTTGCTAATAGACGTGTCCACTCTTTCTTCTAGACAGAAAATCTCCAAACACTTGACACCTACCAACTCATGAAGAAGAACAGCAAACGGAGTGCATACTGTGTGCCAGGCCCTGTTCTAAGTGCCTTACATGTATTCATTCAGTTATCCTTACAGCAACTCTCTGAAACAGAAGCCACGATTATCCCCATTTTCCAGAAGAGGAGACTGAGGCCCAGTAAGTCACAAAGCTGTTAAGTGGTAAAGCCAGGACTGGAGCCTAAGGACCTTGGCAGACAGGTGTGCTTTTGTTTGAGGTGAGGAAAGGGAGGCCCAGGGAGTGAAAGTTGCTTGCCAGGGTCACGTAGCTGGAAGGCAGCGGAGGCAGAACTCAAGCCCAGGCCTGTCTGGCTCTATGCCTGTGCGGTTGACCTTGAAGTTTAACTGGGGTTTGAGGCCCCCAGTGCCAGGGAGGCCTAAGCAGTTGCAGCAGGAGCTCAGCCTGGAAAGATCTCTGCAGTTTGGGAAGATAGGTTTAGGGTGAAGACCAGAAACTGGCATTTTTGAGGCACTCCATGGTGCACAGCCCTGCAATGGGCAGGCACTTTATAGGTGAGAAAGAGCTGTGGTGGCATAGTGGGTAAGACATTGGTCTCTAACCCGAAGGTCAGAGGTTCAAACCCACCAGCTGCTCTGCAAGAGGAAGATGAGGTGATCTACTTCTGTAAAGATATACAGCCTTAGAAACCCAGTGGAGGTTGCTGTGAGTTGAAATTGACTCGATGGCAGTGGGTTTGATTTTTGGTTTTATAGGTGGGAGAGAGAGGAGCTGTGGGACCACCATTTTATAGCGAGAGCAAAACTGGATCTAGAGGAGATGTGACAACGGATCAGAGGCAGAGCCAGGACTGGCGGGTTCTGAAGCTGGGACTCTCACCTGAGTTCAGTGTGGGGAAGACAGACAGACAGGGAAACAGAGGCAGAGCCTTCTGCCTGGCTCCAGGCCTTCCACTGTGCTGTGGCCACGCCCCTGCCCTGGCCGATCACTTCCCTGAGGACAAGGACAGTGGCTCTTCCTTTCCTCATCCTGCCAGCGCCACAACTGGTACTGGCTGCCTGCTACACTCTAAGGTTCTGGGCCTGGCCTTGCCAGTTCCTCGCCACATGACCTGGGAAGGTTTCTTCCCCTCGCTGGTCCTCAGTATCCCCAAGGATGCTGAGCACATAACTTCAGGACCTATTTGTTTGAAAGTCTCTATGATTTCCATTTAACAGAGGAAGAAATTGAGGCTTCGGGAGGGTAAGGCACTTGCCTGAGGTTACACAGCTGAGAAGTGGCAAAGCTGGGTCAGGCATCCAGGGACATTTGATCCCGTAACACATACTTTAAAAAAAAAAAAAAAAATTGACATTTTTATTAGATTGAACATTTTTCAATGTTTACCATTTATATTTCTACTTTTGAAAATTATCTATTTGGACTTTCATTCATTTTTCCATTGTAGTATTAGTCCTTTTCATACTAAATTACTACCACTCAGTATAAAAGCACATAACTGTCATTAACATGTAACCAAAAAACCACGCTTAATGCCATCAAGTTGGTTCCGACTCATAGCGACCCCTCCTTGGGTTTCTGAGGTGGTCTTTCTATGGGAGTAGATTGCCCAGTCTTCCAAGGAGTGTCTGGTGGGTTTGAACCACTAGCCTTCTGGTTAGCAGTCAAATGCACTATGCCACCAGAGCTCCCACTTAACAACATCTAAAAATTTATTTTTTTAATATTGTCAAATCAATCAGCTTTTTCCTTTGTGATTTTTCCACAACTTTTATGCTTAGAAAATCCTTTCCCATTCCAGAACTCATACTTTTAACCACTCCAGTATATTGCCTTTCTGTGATCGATTAGTGATGTCTGCCACAGGCACCAGCAGGGTACATGGAGGCATGAATGTATTCTTCTGGCCAGCTCTGCAGCAGAAACTCTTCTTAACTGCTCCCTGTGGTACTCAGCTCCTGGCCTGTTGCCTCAATGCTGCCTGCATGGCACTGGTGGATGCAGGTGTGCCCATGAGGGCCCTCTTCTGTGGGGTCACCTGTGCCCTGGATGCTGATGGGAATCTCGTGCTGGACCCCACAGCCAAGCAAGAAAAGGTAGGTGAAGGCCAAGATGGCTGAAGGGCTGTGAGCAGAAAGCTTTCCCTCTGTTCTTCCTCTAGGCTTCACTTTTCTCCAAAATGGTTGGCTTGTGCCACCTCAGCCCCAGTTGGCAAGCTCTGCTGTCTGCCACGTCCCAGTCAACTGCAAATGCTAGAAATCCAGCTCAGACTACTGTAACCAAAAGAGATGACTGACTGGCTTTTTTCCCAAACTTGGAAAGAACAGGGGAGGCGCTGGAACCAGCACTTCCAATGTCTTTGGACTTCCTTGCTTCATTCTGTGCCTCACCTTCATTCTCTCTGGCCAGCATCTTTCTTGAGGCTGGTACTGGCTCTTTGAGCTGCACACTTGCATCTTTAGAGGCCCAAAAGCAGAGGGGAAGAGAAGCAAGCTTTCCCCATCAGCTCAAGTTCATGATGACCTAGGGATCTGGTTGCTCTGAGCTATTTGCCTACTGCTCAAATGGTCACATCCAGTCAGTAAAACAGAAGCCACTCAGTATCTCACACAGCAGTTTAGTGCAGGGGATTGGTTACAGCAGTGTTGGAGGAGGAGCAAAAAGGAAGAAGGGGTGGTGCTAGAGATTAAAGTGGCTCCCAGCTGAAGCCTGTAATCCAACTCCTGCTCTGTGTTCTTGGAGACACTGTCTCAGTCAGTTCTGGGTGACAAAAGGTGTCCTGGCTGCTGAAGTCTAGAAGCCACCTACCTCCACGGCTGCTATGGCAGCCGCCACACCATAACCACCTGCCACTGTCAAGAGTAAAGACTGGGATGCTTCTCTCGCTTTTCCTCCTTCCAGTCTCCCACCAGATGACTCGTAGAACCCAGGTGGCAAGGGAACCTGAGAAATGTAGTTTGCTGACATCTAGCCCCCTTGCAGTACACAGCATGGAAGAGCGGGTGGGAGGCTGAGAGGCACCAGGTGAATGACTGGCACTGTGGCCACCCCAGTGGGGCAGGAAGACTGTGCTTAGAAGTTCCCGTTGGAACCAGGTAGTTGCATGAGGGACAAGGAGGGCATTTCTACAAAGAAAAGGTAGAGAGCGTTACCCACAGAAGCAGGGAAAGAGTGGTGTGTCGACAAGATATGACTACACTTGATACATGGGTACCTGGCTGTGGACAAGGGGAGGTCCTGAGGCTGAAACTCTGGGGCCTCGTCTTGGGTTGGGTTCTTCTGAGGGATAGTCCTCACCTTCTGTCCTGTCCCTAGGAGGCCCGGGCAGTCCTGACTTTTGCACTCGACAGTGTGGAACAGAAGTTGTTGATGTCCACCACCAAGGGGCTGTACTCCAATGCTGAGGTACCAGGGGCAGGGGGGCAGAATCTTCCCTCTCACCCTGATGTGAGGTCTTACCCCAGCTCTGCCCTGGACATCGAGTGGTTGGTTTAAGGATGCCTCTTCCCGTGTCTGGAAAAAGAGGGTATTTCCAAACTTTACAACTACAGAAACCTCTGTGAGAAATGCACTCTTAGAGGAAAGTCCAGTTTATAAGATAGCAGGAACGGGGGGAGTAGCTCAGTTTACAATCCTGAGGTGGGAAGCACCTGAAAGCCTCCACCTCCGTCAGAGTCGGGGTGCACCTCCCCAGGTTCTAGGTCTCTGAGGAACAGTGTGGGAAGTGTCGGGCCAGCTGGTCTGGTCTCCAAGAACATTGCCAATCCGGATCTCCTATGAGCCTAGGAAACTGTGACAGTGTATTTGGGGTCTCTGATTCCATGCCTTTTAAGAAGACTTTTGGGGCTCAAAGTCACCATGGCTCTAAAATTCCAGGATCTCTCAAATTCTGTGAGCTTTAAGGGTCATTGGCCTTAATAGATTGGAGTCTTGAAGCCCAACGCCCTATAAAAGGAGCTCTGGTGGTGTAGTGTTTAAGGCATTTGGCTGCTAATCAAAAGGTCGGTGGTTCAAACCCACCAGCCGTGCTGCAGAAGAAAGATGAAACAGTCTAAAGATTTACAGCCTTGGAAACCCAATGGGGGTCATTATGAGTTGGAATCAACTCAGTGCCAGTGAGTTGGGTTTTTAGAGTTCAGTGTCCTATCGCTCTCAGAGTCTGATTCCAGAAGCCCTCACCATCGTTTTCTTTTTTCCCCCTTTTCCCCTCAAAAAGCCCATGAAGTGGGAAATAAAGGAAGGGGAAAAAAAACAGCGGCTGTCAAGTCAGCCCCAACTCACAGCGCTGCTGTGTGTGTCAGAGTTAAACTGTCCTCCATAGGGTTTGTAGTGGCTGAGTTTTGGGGCAGGAGACCACTGGGTCTGTCTTCCAAGGTGACTGGGTGGACTCAAACCTCCAAGCTTTCGGTTAGCAGCCGAGCCTGTTAACTGAAGCACCACCCAGGGACTTGAAAAAGAAGAAGATGCACTTGGGGGAGGTGGTAGGTTTGGGAGACTCGGGTCAGCGTGCTGTGTGGTGTGTGGGTCTTGGATGGGCCTCCAGTGCTGACCAGTCTCTCCCCATCCCAGCTCCAGCAGTGCCTGGCTGCAGCCCAAGCCACCTCGCAACACATCTTCCGCTTCTACCGAGAGTCATTGCAGCGGCGTTACTCCAAGACCTGAGGCAGGCGGGGCAGGGGGCCTCCTGCTGCCACCGCCCACAGCCTCCAGTGTAAAATAAACCAATCCCCCGCCTGGCTTCTCCGTGCTGCGTGCTTTGTGAAGCCATGGTGCCAGAGCTGCAGAGCAGTGGGACACAGCCCAGCCCCCACACTTGGGTCCAGTCCCAAGGCCTGGGAAGCAGGGGCACACTGACCCTCCAAGGACAACACGGGGAAGAGATCACACATAGTGGACGAATGTCTCGGTGTATATTCATTCCAGTAAACTGGGGCACCCACTGTGGGGAGCCCTGTTAGGGCCCAGGTCCCAAATTCAAGGACTAGTGGGGAGACGGACATACAAAATTGGGTGTTTATCAGATGGGAAAGTGCCATGGAAACATGGAAAGCAGAGATGGAAGAGTTACTTTGGGGAGGGAGCGCAGGTTTAACGTGTGGCTCATGGAAGCCCTCACAGAGGAGGGGACACCTGTGTGAAGCCCCATGGGAGGGAAGGCACAAGCTCACAGATACCCGAGGGAAAGAAGAGCTGCCAGGCCAGGGGCCAGTGTGGCTGGCTGGGAGTCAAGCAAGAGAGGGAGGAGGGGCTTAGAAAAGGAACAGGGGGATTCAGATTTCTTCCCTGTTCACACCCATGTCCATCACAGCACTGTTCACAGTAGCAAAGAGATGGAAACAACCGAGGTGCCCATCAATGGAGGAATGGATAAACTATGATGCACACACACAATGAAATACTATGCAACACATAATGAATCTTTGAAACACCTCATAATGTGGATGAACTTGGAGGATATTAACCTGAGTAACATAAGTCATCACAAAAGGGCAAATACTGCATGAGCCCACTATGATAAGTCAAAAGTTTACACACAGAAAGCAGCATTCTTTGATGCTTACTCCCTGGTAGGAGGGGAGGAGAGAGAAAATGATTGGGTAAGAGACATGTATTGATTTGAGTGAAAGAAAGGGAAGGCAGTCTGCAAAAAGTGGGTGGCCAGAGCAGTATCACTAAGGAAAAGGAAGACAGGAGTTGGTGCACAAGAGTTACAGACGACAAAGGTAAACACTACCACGTGCACAATACTACAGTACCAGTAATGACAGTCTACAAGTGGATACGTAGGCAGACAGGCAAGATGATCAGCTACGGGTAGGCAAACAGCACTATACCCATGCCCATACACATTTCTACCTACACAGTTGTGTGTGATGTAGAAATTTCCCTCTATACAATAGAACTAATGGGGCAAAGTTTTGAAAATTTCTCAGCCATAACCAAATGCATTGAGTGAGTTGCTGGGCATATGGGTCAGGACCATAGACATGGGGGACATCAAGGTCAGTTGGCATGACATACTCCACAAAGACGTTGCTCTACATCCTACTTTGGTGAATAGCAACTGGGGTCTTAAAAACTTGTGAGTGGCCACTTAAGATGCTACTATTGATCACTTCTCATCCAGAGCAAAGAAGAGTGAAGAATATAAAAGACACATGGAAACAATTAGTACAAGGGACCATGGGCCATGTGAATCTCAGTCTCCATGAACCTGAGACCAGAAGAACTAGATGGTGCCCAGCTACCACTGCCAACCACTCCAAAAGGGATCACAGTAGGAAATACTGGATAGAGTAGGAGAAAGGTGTAGAACAAAACTCAGTATGATAAAAAAGCAGGCTTAGTGGTGTGATAGAGACTGGTGGAATGAATCCTTGAGACTATAGCCCTGAGTCACCCATCAAGCCTGGAACTGAACTCGCTCCCGGTGCTCAACTTGTGGCCAACAACAGACAGACCTCTGAGGTGAACAGTACCACCAGGAGTGTATGCATTTCTCAGAACAGTCAACTATAGGAGAGCCCAAGGGCAGCATTTGCCTAGGGATAAAGCTCAGAAGGCAGGAAGGGGTAGATAGGCGAGAAGGACAGAGGGAAATGGTAACCACAGGAGGAAGTGGAAAAAGTGCCGTTACATTGCAATCAGTGTCATGAAACAATGGGTATGAACTGTTGAATGGAAAACCAATTTGCTCTGCAAACTTTTACCCAAACCACAATTTTAAAAGTTTAAAAAATAATAATAATAAAACTAATAATAGAAGTGTCACTCCACACCTTGAGCAAAAAAAATGACATGTCTGTCAGGCCAATTGCTGCAGGGTTCACAGGCTCTAGCTATCTCATGGCAGTCCCACAGTTGCTCCTCTGGGTGGGCCTTGTCATACTCCCCTGTAACCAGGAATGAAACGTAAATCTCACAAGCTGGAAATTATGCCCACGAGACAATCGAGACAATCGGGGAGGCCAAATGGGGAATAGTGTTTTCTTCTAGCAAAGTCCCAGTCAGATGCCGTAGGCACTATGCCACCAGAGCTCCCTCTAGCAACGTCTTTTGAAATGGCATTGAACTATGAGAAAGCTAAGTGCTTGTAACATTGTCACAGATACTATTGTTATTGTTGGGTGCTGTCAAGTGGGCTCCAACTCCCAAGAACCCGATGTACAAAAAAATGAACCACTGCCCGGTCCGGCACCAGCCTCACAATCCTTTCTGTACCTGAGCCCATCGCTGCAGCCACTGTGTCAGTCAAGCTTGTTGAGGGCCTTTCCCTTTTTCGCTGAACCTCCACTTCACCAAACATGGCATCTTTCACCAGGCAATGGTCCCTTCTGACAACATGACCAAAGCAGGTGAGACGAAGTGTGGCCATTCTTGCTTCCAAGGAGCATTCCAGCTGCACTTCTTCCAGGACAGATTTGTTAGTTCTTCTGGCAGTCTATGGTACTTTCAGTATTCTTTGCCAACACCACAACTCAAAAGCATCAACTCTTCTTTGGTCTTCCTTACTCACTGTCCAACTTTCACATGCATGTGAGCCAATTGAAAAAACCATGGCTTTGGTTAGGTGCACCTTAGTCTTCAAAGAGATCTCTTTGCTCCTTAGCA
>NW_006921686.1:8392681-8398855 GCF_000298275.1 Orycteropus afer afer
GAGCTGCTCTTTGAAATCTTCTGTTCAGCTCTTTTATCTTGTCATTTCTTCCATTTGCTTTACCTACTCTCCTCCTTTCAAGAGCAAGTTTCAGAGTCTCTACTGACGTCCATTTTGGTCTTTTCTACCTTTCCTGTCTTTTTAATGACCTTTTGCATTCTTCATGGATGATGTTCTTGATGTCATCCCACAGTTCCTCTGGTTTTCAGTCATTGGTGTTCAATGCATAAATCTGTTCTTTAGATGGTCTCTAAATTCAGAAGGGATATAATCAAGGTCATATTTTGGCTTCTGTTGACTTGTTTTAATTTTCTTCAGCTACAACTTGAACTTGCATATGAGCAGTTGATGGTCTTTTCTACAGTCAACTCCTGGCTTTGTTTTGGCTGAAGATACTGAGCTTCTCCATCACCTTTTTCCACAGATGTAGCAGATCTGATTCCTTTGTACTCCATTTGGTGAAGTTCACATATAAAGCCACCATTTATGTTGTTGAGAAAATGTATTTGCAATGAATAAGTTGTTGGTCTTGCAAAATTCTATCATGTGATCTCCAGCATCATTTGTATCACCCAGGCCATATTTTCCAACTACTGGTGATTTTTCTGTGTTTCCAACTTTTGCATTCCAGTCACCAGTAATAATCAGCACATTTTGATGCATGTTAGGTCAATTTCAGACTGCATAAGGTGGTAAAAATTGTCAATTTCCTCATCTTTGGCTTTGGTGATTGGTGCGTAAATTTGAATAACCAGTATTAACTGGTCTTCCTTGTAGGCATATGGATATTATCCTATCACTGACAACACTGTACTTCAGGATAGATCTTGAAACATTTTTTGTGACAATGAATGCCACACCATTCCTCTTCAATTTGTCATCCCAGTATAATAAATCATATGGTAGTTTGATTAGAAATGGCCAAAACCAGTGCATTCTAGCTCACTAATGCCTAAGATATCAAAGTTTATGCATTCCATTTCATTTTTTACAACTTCCAGTTTTCCTAGATTCATACTTCATACATTCCATGTTCCAAATATTAATGGATGTTTGCAGCTGTTTCTTCTTGAGTTTGCTTCGCATCAGCAAATGGAGGTCCCAAAAGCTTTACTTCATCCACATCGTTGAGGTCGACTCAACTCTGAGGAGGCAGCTTTTCCCAGCTGTATTTTGAGTGCCTTCTGACCTGAGGGGCTCATCTTCTGACAGTATATCGGACAGTGTTTCAGGGATATTCATAAAATTTTTCAGTAATATATCAGACAGTGTTTCTCTGCTCTTCATAAGGTTTTCACTGGCCAATTTTTTGAGAAGTGGATGGCCTCTTCCTTCTTCCAAGTTTGTCTTAGTCTTGGAAACTCCGCTGAAACCTGTCCACCACAGGTGACCCTGCTTCTTTTTGAAATACCGCTGGCATAGCCTCTAGCCTCACAGCAACAGGCAAGCCACCACAGTGCTACACACTGACAGATGAGTGGTGGGGTAACGTGATTAGTTGCCATTAATTCACTCCCCAATTCACAGCAGCCCCATGCACAATGCAACAAAACGCTGTCCATTGCTGCTTGTGGATTGGACCATTGGGGTCCGTAATGTTTGTTTTTGGTAGGGGTGTGTATGTGTGTGTGTGTGATTTGGTGGAAGTTTACAGAGCAAATTCATTTTCCATACAGCAGTTGATACACATTTTGTTACATGACATTGATTGCAATCCCCCCAATGTAACAGCTGTCTTCACACTTCCTCCCTGTGGTTACCTTTTCCCTGTGTCCTTCACTAGCCATTCCTGCTTCTGACCTATCTCCCTGTGCAAATACTGCCCTGCTGGTCTCCCATGTCTGATTTTTTTTTTTTTAATTGTGATTTGGGTGAAAATTTTGAGAGCAAATTCACTTTCCATACAGCAGTTTCACATACACTTTGTCTCATGACATTGACTACAATTTACCCCAATGCTACAGCTCCCCTCCCACTTCCTCCTGATAGTTACCTCTTTCCTGTGTCCATCCCTCCATGCACTTCTGCCCACTCGACTGTCTCCCTGTGCACAAACAGCCCTTCTTTCTCCCGTGACTGTTCTCTCCAAGGAGTGTATCTACCTCAGGTAAATGTTCAACTCATATGCCTGTCTTTTATTTGGCTGAAAGCCACAGATGTGGGTTCAATTCCAGACCTGAAGGGCAGCTAGGGGCCATAGTCTCAGTGGTTCCACCAAGCTCTATCCGACCAGCAAACCTGGTTCACCCCCCTCCTTTTTTTTCCCCCAAATGATTTTGAGTTTTGTTCCACATTGTTCTCCCTCTCTATCCAGGATCTCCTACATAGATACCCTCTGAGTGGTTGACAGTGGTAGCCGGGCACCATCTAGTTCTTCTGGTCTCATAGTTGTATAGGCTGTGGATCGCACGGTGTACCAGTCGCCAGGACTAATTGTTTCCATGAATCTTTGGTTTTCTTCATTCTTCTTTGCTCTGGATGAGGAGAGACTCATTGTTGCATCTTAGATGGCTGTTTGCAAGTTTTTAAGACCCCAGTCACTGCTCACCAAAGTAAGATGTAGAACAATGTTTTTGTTTTGTAGTATGTTATCCCAGTTGAGCTTGATGTCCCCCCCGCCACGATCATGGTCCCAAACCTGTCAGCTCAGTGACTCACTCCTTCAGGGTGTTTGGTTGTGCCTAAGAAGTCATCCTAACTTTGCCCCATTGTTGTTGTTGTTGGGTGCCATCAAGTCATCTCCAATTCATAGTGACTTCGTGTACAGCAGAATAAAACATTGCCCAGTCCTGTGCCAGCCTCATGAGCCCTACTGTACCTGAGCCCATCACTGCAGCCACTGTGTCAGTCCATCTTGTTGAAGGCCTTCCCTTCTTTCATTGACCCTCCACTTTCTCAAGCATGACATCCTTCTCCAGAGAATGGTCCCTTCTGATAACATAACCAATTAATTGCCCATTAGCTCTATTATATATATATATATATACGGACATTCTTGTAGCCCATACAAATACATATGTAGAAATACTACGTGCCAAAAGTCCATAGGGTTTTCACAGCTGATTTTCAGAAGTAGCTCACTAGGCCTTCCTTCCTGGCCTTTCTTGGTCTAGAAGCTCTGCTGAAACCTGTTCCGCATCATGCTCCACTGACAGAAAAGTGGTGCCTACACATGAGGTGCGCTGGCCGGGAACTGAACACAGGACTCCTTCATGGAAGGTGAAAACTCTACCACTGGGCCACCGATGCCTTCATTCACTGAGCATGTCCTGTGTGCCTTTGTTAGGTGCTTGTGACATCTTTGTGGCCTGCCTAGCATGCTCCCTGCCCCTTCTGGTCCCAGCATTTTGATGTTTCCCTAAGCACCCATCCCTCTCCCAGTTGATTCAGACAGGGTGCCTTCCACCCAGGCCAGGTCAGTAAGTGTCAGCCTGGGAAAGGGGACCTCTTTGAGGAACTGAAGCTGCCTGAGCTGCTGGGGCCATTTCTTTCCCATGAGGTGTGAGCTTGATGCAGAAAGAACCAATAGAGGAAAAGACTAAGGGACAGAGGGAGAACATTTGGGTCCTTGGATCTAGCCGTGCCTGAAGCCAACATTCCTCAGCTTTCTCACTTCCCCTTTGTTGTTTGAGGCAGTGAGTTGCATGTCTACCACATGCTATCATCCAATCCTGGCCACGACCCTGAGATAGGGAGAAAATTAGTCCCATTTTACAGGTGAGAAAAGGCGAGGCTCAAAGACACATAACTTGGATGGAAGTTAGACAGCCAGCAAGTGGCTCTTACTTGGCATTATGTCTTAGAATCTAGCCGTCTACAATTCTTTACTCTTAACTAGACCACCCAAGTTGTGAAGAGAAAATTCTGCAGTTTGCCATTGGCCCTACTTGATTGCCTTAACTGGTTTGGGGGTGATGCCCACCTGAGTCTCTCACCCTGGTCAGGCCCTTCCACTTCTTAGGTGTCCGAACCCCACCCACTTTCCCCACACACAGACAGACACAGGTTTGGCTGCACGGGTGTCCAGTGTTTAATCTCACGTAGCTAATGAGCGATGATGACTAGGAAGGGGAGGGGAGCGTCCGCCTTGCTCCCGTTTCTGGCTGCTTCCGCCAACTCTACCCACCTGGATTTCTCCACACTCTGCCCGCAGACGCGCTGGGTGCCAACCTTGGATCATGGTGGGGGCCGCAGGAACAGCTAGGGCGGGTCTCGGGAGGCGAGGTAGGCGGCCAGGGTCACAAGGGCGGCGGCATACATGCACACGCCCAGGCCAATAGCGAGGACCCCCAGCAGGAAGGCACGGCGAGAGGCGGTCCCTGCGCCCTGGAAGTCCCCCTTGGCCCAGGCCTTGTTGGTCTGTGGAGTAAGGGGGCAGCAGTAACCTAAGTATCCCCTCATCCCCAGCCTGCTTCCCGCAGCCCCACACCCTTCCCCTTCTCAGCCCCATCCCACCCACCTAACCATATAAGCCGCAAACAGATATGGAGGACTTACTATGGGTGAGGCACAGCCAGGCTCTGGGATACTGGGCACTGATAAGTATATATATTTATACTTATATATAAACGTATAATTGATAATATGAATAAATATCTATTTATATCATATTACTATTTCCCTCTCTTGTAACTCACTTGGTCTTCACAATGACCCTATGAGGCAGGAATTAAATCAGTTTCATGGATAGGGAAAAGGAGGCACAGAGAGATTAAGTGGCTTGCCCAAAATCTCAAGACTGGGAGACCCAAGACTTAAGTCCAGGTTCTCAACCACCAAGCGGGGCTGCCCTCCCAAGAGAGAAGGCTCATCTCAGCCCTGAATGTCAGTATGCATATCCTTCTCTCCATCTTTTTCTCTCTCCAGGCATAGCCCCTCTTTTTTTTTTTTTTTTATGTATTTTCCTCTTTTACATGCCAATTTTTTGTGTGCCTGCAAATGAACTTTTTCGGTAATTTTATTCCAGAAAATGTCAAACATCCACAAAAGTAAATATAGTATTACCATGAGTCCCCATGTCCCCATCACTCAGTCTCAGCAATGATCAATTCACAGCCAGTCTTTCACCTAAACCCCTTCTGTCCCTTTCACACAGGCTGGTAGCTACTCCCCTGGTTACTGAGAAGGGGCACAGGAATTCTTTTGAGCAATAGCGTTCGTTCAGTGCCATCCTCTTCCTCCGTTTGTCCTCTGTACCGTTTGAAGATCTGTGGGAGCTCTGGTGGCGCAGTGCCTAAGGCACTTGACTGCTAACCAGAAGGCTGGAGGTTCAAACCCACCAGCCGCTCCTCGGAAGGAAGGTTGGGCAATCTGCTTCTGTGGTGATACCGCCTCGGAAACCCAAGGAGGGGTCTCTGTGAGTCGGGTCCCACTCGGCAGTGTGTGCCTTATGGCCCGGGAACCTTCACTCTGTTGCTTTTCCTCCTGCTCTGTACTCTCCATGGGGGGTGACTCACCACACACTCCTGCTGCCAGTCCCCAGTGACGCAGACAAAACCCTCCTTTTGTCTGTACCAACACAACCAACTTATCTACCCACTACCATGTCTGGCCTAGACAGTCCAAGGAGCCTCACCACTAGTCTTCCTGCATCTGCCAGTCAAAGCCTGGCACCTACTGGCTGTTGTTAGGTGCCGTCCAGTTGGCCTTCAACTCGTGGCGACCCTTTGCATGCTGCGCAATCTGTGTCATCCCTTTGGCCAAGAATCGGCCCAGGCCTTTCCTCCTCGTCCATCTTACTTTGGAAGTAAGTACTGAAACCTGTTCAGTATCCTAGCAACACACAGACCTCCCCTGACAGACGGGTGGAGGCTGCTCTTGAGGTGCCCTGGCCGAGAACCCAACCTGGATCTCCCACCCGGAAGGTGAGCATTCTACTCTGAACCACGACTGCGTCACTCAACTAGAACGAGCCTGTGAAAATGCAAATCTGAACATGCCCCTCCCCCTTCCACCCTGCCCTGAGCTCCAATGCCACAGCTCCCCAGTGTTCTTGGGAGAAAATGAGCAGGATCCTTAACAGGGTCTAGACTAGCGCTGTCCAACAGGACTTTCTGTGATGATGAGAAGGTTCTCTAGCTGCAATGCCCACTATTGGAGCCACCATGGTGCTGCACATGACTGCTGAGCACTTAAAATGTGGCTGCTCCGAGCCATCTAGATGCAGTGATGGGT
>NW_006921686.1:8400790-8412932 GCF_000298275.1 Orycteropus afer afer
TCCCAAATACTTGAGTGCCTACAGTATGCCAGGCACCAGGGAGTCCGTGATAAACAGGAGATGACCCCTGCCCTACCCTCGTGGCACTCACATGCTAGTAGTGGAGGGAAGCAGAGGAAACCTTAAATGAGGAACTAAAGACAGAGAGCTCTGGTGGCGTAGTGCCTAAGGCACTTGACTGCTAACCAGAAGGCTGGTAGTTCAAATCCACCAGCCATTCCTTGGAAGGAAGGTTGGGCAATTTACTTCTGTAGTGATACCACCTCAGAAACCCAAGGAGGGGTCGCTATGAATCGGGTCCAACTTGACGGCACATAACAACAAGAACAAGTAGTGATCAATAAAACCCACTCACTGCCACTGCTTCGATTCTGATTCATTGCGCCTCTACAGGACAGTAGAACTTCCCCGTATATGGTCTCCAAGGCTGTCAATCTTTATGAAAGAAGACTGCCTCATCTTTCTCCCATGGAGCAGTTGGTGGGTTTGAACCCCAGACCTTTTCGGTTAGCAGCAAAGTGCATTAACCATTATACTACCAGAGCTCACTTGGCTGCTAACCTAAAGGTTGACAGTTTGAGTCCATCAGAGGAGCCTTGGACAAAAGGCCTGGCAATCTACTTCCAAAAGATCAGCCCTTGAAAACCCTATGGGACACCGTTGTACTCTGACACAAGTGGGGTTGCCATGAGTCAGAATCGACTCCACTGCAATTTTTTTTCTTTTTTAGCACTACCCACCTCTGCTTTGTATGTCTAACCAGATTTACTCATGTTCACAGGATGATCTGAGTAACATCTGTGCAACCCACCAGGACTATAAATTCCAGGAGAGCAAGGACTACGCTAATTTCTAGTCTCCTGTATGTTAGATCCTTAGATTGGTTCTCTCAACTCTAATTTCCTCTTCCTCTTTGGAAAAGCAGGAGAGCTGAAAACTACATTTCCCAGAGGCCTTTGCAACTAGAGTATGAATTAAAAGTTGGAAGGACGAGTGAGTCAGAGGCACCTAGCTATTGCTGCTGGTTAGTAAGAATGTGCTTTCTTCAGCTTCCTGGGGAACAAGAAACGGGTGACAACCTCAGCTTCTTGCTCGCATTCTCGCTCCTACATCACAGTTTTGGGTGGCCCTTCTCCAGCCTCCTAGTGTCCCTCAGACAAGCACAGCCTAAGAGGCAACAGTTCCCCAAGTGGGCTGGTTCCAAGGCGCTCTGCGGAGAGTTGTCCCAAAAGGCCCAGCTCCTTCAGCTCCTCCTGCGATCTTGCAAGCACCTGAGCCCCTACTGGTCTCACCTCTCCTCTGACTTCCCTATTCACCACATGACACCCAGATAGATCCCAAGCCAGCTCCCGTCTCTCCTCATGGCCCTCATGTGACTCCTGTCTCCGAGTAGAAGCCAAAGTCCTTACAATGGCCCAGGGGGCCCTGCATGACCAGACCTGTTCCCTTTCTGATCACCTCTTGCCACCTGCCCCTCCCTCCGCAACTCAGTAGTCTCCTCCTTGCTCCTAGGACACATACCACACACTCCTGCCTTGAGGCCCTCACCCTGGCTAGTCCCTCTGTCAGGAATACTCCTCTTTGAGATATCTACACGGCTCAGTTCATCCCTTCCAATATCATCATCTGAGGCCTGCTCAGGCCACTTCATGTAATACTTTACACACACTGCCACCCACACTTCCTGTCACGCTCCACGCTTGATTATCCTCCTCAACACAGTGCTTGCTTTATACTGACTTTTTTTATCTTGTTTATTGTTGGTCTCCTCAACTGGAATGTCACTTCCATGTAAGCAAAGTTCTTTGTTTGGTTCACTGCGGTATTTCCAGTACCAAGAATGGGGCCTATCACATAGTAGGCACTTGGAAAATATTAGTTGAATCAACAGTAAATCCATTGTTACTTAACATCAACTGTGGTTTTGTTGTCTGTATTAATGCCTGAGAACCCAGCACAGTGCCTGGCCCACAGTAGGTGTTTCAGAAATATCTGCTGAATGAAAGAATGATGCCTGTCAACACACACACACATACAGATGTACACACGCATGCATGTACAAAGTCACCACACAGTGCACACACATAAACATCATACAATACACATGCATGCACAGACATAGTCAGACACCACACAATACACACGCAGAGATGGCACGTTATACACAGAGAGTCACACGTTATACACAGAGATCCCACACTATAGACACACATGCAGAGACCATACACCACATAATATACACACACAGAGACACCACTCAATACTCACAGGCACATAAATACAGAAACACTACACAATACACACACACAGACCCACATACTACAAACATGCACTCAGAGACATAATGCAATACACACACATACACACGCAGACCCCATAAAAGTACACATTCCTGTACATACAGGAGCACCCCTTAACATACGTGCACACGCACGGAGACTGACCTTCTGGGCCAGGCAGAACGCAGCAATGCCCACAGGCCAGAAGCAGCAGAGCATGGAGAAGACCGCCAAGCCAAGGTGGTCGTGGGGTAGAAGCGGGGAGAGACGGCCACCCCCATCCCAGTCCGAATCACTGTCACTGGACGATGTGTCCTGTGGGCAGGGAGGGCCGAAGTGGGCGTCTCCACGCACCCTGCCTGCTGCTCCGCTCCCCATGCCCCCAAAGGCCAACACCAGGGCCCCAAAGAGCACAGAGAGAGAAAATGCTCCTGATGGTTTCGCATCTCGGATCCCTTTGAGGGGAAGCTGGGGACTGTGTCTCCAGAGAAAAACCCCATCCAAATCCAGAGGGTTTAGTTCCCAGGCCCAATCACAGACACCATGATTACTTATAAACTGAGTTAAAAACCCCTGAAGTGGAGACAGATGCCATGGGGACAGAACTTGCAAAAAGATGGAGACACTGAGGGGGGACATGAGGTCAACCAGCATCACATAATCCACATGGGGGACACTGAGGTCAACCGGCATCACATAACCCACAAAGACAATGTTCTACATCCTATTTTGGTGAGTAGCAAGTGGGGTCTTAAAAGCTAGCAAGCCGCCATTGAATCTGTAACAATTGGCCTCTCCCTGTCCAGGGCAAAGAAGAGTGAGTAAAATCAAAGATGAAAGGAACTATTAGTGAACCCCAGCTCCCACAACCCTGACACAAACTAGATGGTACCCGGCTACCCCTGCCAACCACTCTGAAAGGGATCACAAGAGGAGGTCCCGGATGGAGTGGGACAAAAATGTGGAACAAAACTCAAAATCATTAAAAAAAAAAAAAGACCAGGTTTACTGATCTGACAGAGACTGGGGGAACCCCCAAGACTATGGCTCTTAGACACCCTGCCAGCCTGGAACTGAATTCACTCCTGTGGCTTAATTTTCAGCCAAACCATGAACGATGACACCAGGGAGGTACACACTCCTCAGAACAGTCAACCACACTCAATCCACAGGGTGGCATTTGTCCAAGGATAAAGCTCAGAAGGCAGGAAAGGATGGGAAAGAAGAACAATGGGAACAATGGGAAATGGTACCCACAGGGAATAAGTGGTAAGAGGGCTGTTACACTGTGAAGACTGCAATCAATGCCATGAAACAAAGTGTGTATGAGCTGTTGAGTACTGCAATTTGCTCTGTAACCTTTTACCCAGATTGCAATTTTTTTAAAAAAGTTAAGAAAATAAAAACGATGGAGACTAGGAAAGCTACTCGGTATCTGCTAGTGGTCGCCCATGTTACTGGACCAACCTGCCTGCTGAAAACAGCAACAGATTTTAGATAAAATGTATGTTTTTTTAATCTTAGAAGCATCAAAGAGTTCACAAGATTGTAAGGAATTACTGTAAAGCTGAAACTAAAGTGAAAATCATTAAGAAAAAGGTTGTATGAGCATAGGAAGATCCTTTTGCCCTGCAGGCATTTGCCAATCCAGAAAATTTAAACTTTCATTCCAACCTTGAAGGAGATTAAAAATGATCTCTAACTGGGTGTGCCCCTAGGCAGCTGGGAGAAGCAAACCAAATCCTCTCTGGAGGACGGCAGCGTCATTCTGGGCCTCAAATTACTCTTAAAAATCATTTTTCAAACACAATGACCAGCAGACAGTCAAAGATAGCCAGGCACACCTAAGAACCAAGAGTGAGAACCTGCAGAAATAAGGTGACCCTCAAAGTGTTCAGACACTGGAATTATCAGACAGCATGTAAAAATGATGCTTATTATGTGTGGCAGACTGTATTTTCCAAAAATGACCACAGCAATCTCTCCCATCCTACATGCTCTTCTTACAGTGTGACTCTGACAGGATGGGGTCTATCTATGTCCCTTCACTTGCTGTCATTAATAGAATGTGGTAGAAGTGATGTTGTTTGACTTCCAAGACCAAATGAGAAAAAGATGAGGCAGCTTCTGCTTTGCGGAATCACTCGTGCTGGAGCCGTGTAAGTAGCCTGACTGCCCAGAAGCCGCCATCTTGTAAGGAAGCCCAACTTGGCCCACACAGAGAGACCACACGCAGAAGTCCTAAGATTACACGAAGAGAGGGAGAGATGCAGCCAGCCCCTCGCTGCTTCAGTCCCACACTGTTTCTCTCCAGCTGACTAAACCTGCATGAAAAATCCTGAGGCAAAACCGCCCGAGTCCTCCCCCAAATCCCTGACCCACAGAAAACAATAATGAGTGCTGTTATTTTAAGCTACTGAGTTTTGGGGTGATTTGTCATGCAGTAATAATAACTGGCAAATCGTGTTTAAGAAATGAAAGACAAGCTTAGAAATATATATGAGAAATAAGAAATTTTAAAAAGTGACATTCACTTGGATGAAAAGAGGCCGACAGAGGCCAGAGGTGCATAGCTCTGGAAAGAGACCGGCAGATGAGAAACGGGAGTGAGAGAACACAGAGAAGATACACAGAGAGCCAGAGGCCAGGAGACAAAGACAAGAGACGAATCTGGAGATATAAAGGTAGAGAAACGGGAAACACAAGGACCATAACCAGAAATTTAGGAAGCCCACATACAGTTGAGAAATGAAACTCCAGGCCCAAGCTGCCCAGCCCACCAGATGTTAGCCATAGCTGGGTTCACCCACAGCCCCCTCCCTGAGTTCCCTCTAAGGCCTGCTGCTCCTACCTCAAGGTCGAGGTGGCCCAGTTCCCCCAGGCCAGCGCTCACAGAGGGAAGAGGTGGTCGTGGGGACTGCCAACCCCTCAGACACTCTGCAAAGGCTGTTTCCGTCAAGGGGGGCCCCAGTTCAGGCTCGCTAGGCTTCTGGGCAGGGGGCTCACAGCCTGCACCCACGAGGAGAGGTTGCTGGAGTTCATGAAGACTGGGGCTGTCCATGGCAGGGGGAAGGCTCTGGGATCAGTGTCCTGTGGGGGGGGGGGGGGGAGAAAGATAAGTTGTACAAGGTCTCACCTTCACCCTTCCTCTGACCCCACCCCCAGGCCAGTCTCTGGAGAGGATGATGGCAAAAGACTGGTTAATTCAATGACCCTCATACCCATTTTACAGAAAGGAAAACTGAGACCCAGAGTATGAAAGAGACTGGCCCAAGCATCAGCACACTTATTCCAGTTTGCATAGTTTCTTGCTCCATAAACCTTACTCATAAACCCATCTTGGGTTCACACACCCCTCACCACCCATCTGGTCCCATACTCCTCTCCCAGGCCCATACACAATCATTACCCCAAGCACCCCTTGCACTTCATTCTAGTAACACCCCCCACCACCACCACCATGCCCCTGCAGGTCCCTGCCTCCAGCACATACTTATACCCAAGGCCCCTGCCACACATACCAGTCCAGGTGAGCCCAACGCCCTCTTCTATACAACCATCTCCCAAAGACTCCTTGCACATCTGCCCCAAACAACATCAGCTCCCAGAAAACACCCTTCCCAGGCCCACAGTCTTCACACACCTTAATCCCAAATGACAACCTGTACACGCCTAATCCCCACATGACAGCACCCTCCCACCACACGTGTGCAGGCTCTCCACACATCTCTCCCCTGTGCCCGTCACTACTTCCTTTGGACACCTGCTCCAAGCACACCCCGGTCCACACCAGCCCTCCCACGCCTATGTCCCCACAACTCCCTGCACACTCACCAGCTCCCCCAACACCTCCTGGTTTAACCCAAATTCTCTCTGCACATCTCCCCCTATAACATCCTTGACCTCACACTCACACAAACACACACACACACTCAGCACAACCACAGAGAAGAGTCCTCGTGCTCCACAATTCTCCTGGGGGTCCCCGAGCTCTGTCACTCTAAACCTGAGCCGATTTCCTCGCCCAGGGTTTGGCTCCCGATTCCTAACGCCAACACCGGTGGGAGGGACGGCGTCCCCCACCTCCGCCCGTCACTCACCGTCTCCAGCTGCACGCCGGGACCTCCTGGGCACCCCAGCACCGGGAGCCACCCCCCGAATCCCGCCGCCCAGGAAGTGAGAAGGCTCAGTGAGCTAGGGGTGCTCGCGGGGGCCGAGCCTAAGGGAAGCTGGCTCGCGCGCTCGGCTCCGCGCCCCTCTCATCGCCCCGGGCCCGCAGCGCGCGTGGGCGGGATGGGGGCGGGGCGGCGGCTTCCTGGGCTCCGCCCCTCCGCGGTGGCGGGGAGGGAGCCTTGAACGCCGACGTCAGCGCCCAGGTGCAGGCCCCTGTGATCCTCGGTGTGTAAGGACCCGCGGGGATTCCTGAGAACCCAAGCTTGCTTAGCAGCCCCTTCCCCCACAGCCCCAGCACAAAAGCTACTTGTAGGGCGTAGGGGCGCCCCGGATTCTCCAGGGCCTTCAGGTCCTGGCCCCGCCTCCCCTTCCCTCCCTGTTGCCGGATAAGAACACCCCCACTTGTAACTGTGTGCGCTGTTCTAAGTGCATTATACGTACACTTACACATATATTCCTGGGAGCAACCCCAAGAGACCCTATGGTTTATTGTCCCCGTTTTACACAGGAGCAAACAGGCACAGGAAGATTAGGTAATTTGCCTAAAGTCACACCTCTCACCTCTCTCCCTCAGTGACGACAATGCCCAGCCCTGTATTGAATGTTTTAAGTTCATCGCTGCGTTTCTTTCTCTCTGTAGCTTTATTTCATCCTCATTTTGCAGGTAAGGAAATTGAGGCTCAGAGAGGAGTATTTACCTGGCCAAGGTGAATACTCCTAAGTGTTTTAGGTATTGTTATCACATCTAAGAGGCAGGGAACATTTCATCCATTTCACAGATGAAAAAACTGAGCATCATCACTTATATAAAAAGACCAGAGTTTCTTAGTGGTTACCAGGGGTGGGAGGGAGGGGAAAAGCACTTGTTAACAGAGATTGGGAAGAGGAGGGGCAGATTGTAACCCCAGCCCATCTCAAGGGGAGGGTAGGAAGCTGAGGCTGAAGTTTGCAAGCTTCTAAGACCCCAGGCAACTAGCAAACGGACCAGGAAGCAGCACTGAACGTGTTATTAGGCCAATTCATGGGATGTCCCACAAAACCATGACCTGAAACCTCCAGACCAAGGAACTAAATCCCACAAGCTGTTTGGTTCCAGGTAAGCTGCCTCCGCAGCTACTCTTTTACGTTTGTCATAGTTATAAATGTATCTACCCATAACTTTTGCCAATTCAGCGTTTTACAGGTGTACAACTTATTGGAGGCAATTACATTAATCAGCTAATGTAATTTCCCCATCTCTGTTAATACCCATTTTTCCCTCCCTCCCCCATCCCTGGTAACCACTAAGAAACTCTGGTCTCTATACATTTGCCTGTTCTTGTCTTTTGTATAAGTGATGATCCTCAGTTTTTTCACCTGTGAAGAGGGTGAAATGTTCCCTGCCTCTTAGATGTGATAACAATACCTAAAGCACTTTGATTAAGTGCGATAATAAAAGTCCAACATGAAGCCAAAGCTTGGCGCAGAATAGATGCTCTGAATATGTGGGATGGTATATATCAATGTTTTTATTTACATCCATTTTCACCAATCTGATAGTCTGATTAGAAGACCCTCACCAGACCAGAAGAACTAGATGATCCCAGCTACCACTGGCATGAAGTAGGCCTTCCATAATTCCGAGTGGTTAAACTCAGAAAGGGATAAGTGCAGGAGATCCTGGTTAGAGTGGGAGAACAATGTGGAACAAAACTCAAAATCATAAAAAAAAAAAAAGAAAAGGGTTACTAGTCTGATGGGACGTGGTGAGACCCCTGAAACTATGCCGCCTAGTTACCCTTCAGGTCTGGAATGGAACTCGCTCTTACGGCTTCCAACCAAACAACAGATAGGCAAATAGAGTGAACATTTACATCAGGTAGATACACTCCTGGGAGCTCTGGTGGCATAGTGCCTAAGGCATTTGACTGTTAATCAGAAGGCTGGCAGTTGAAACCCACTAGCCACTCCTCGGAGAGAAGACAGGGCAATCTATTTCCATAGAAATACCACCTCGGAAACCCAAGGAGGGGTCGCTATGAGTAGACTCAGCTCCACTGCAGTGAGTTAGATACACTCCTTAGAATGATTGATCAACTCATGGGAGAACAGAAGGGGAGTATTTGCACAGGGAGACAGCTCAGGGGCACAGGAAAGAAGACATAGGGAAGAGGGGACTACAGGGAGGAAGTGGGGAAGTGCAGTCAATGTCATGAAACAAAATGTGTATGAACCGCTATATGGAAAATGAATTTGCTCTGTAAACTTTCACCCAAATCACAATAAAAACTTTCTTTAAAAAATCAGAAGACCCCCACAGCTCTTCAGGCCTCCACCTCCTCCAGGGAGCCCACTGGGCTTGCACTGGCTTCCTCCTCCCAGATGCCCTTAGCCAGACTAGAGGATTCCCCAGCCCCGAGGTGAGCCCAGAGTGGGGTTTCCTTGCTCCAAGGCTTCAGGCCAAGAGCCCAGATGCTAGAGTTGGCATAGGTCCCACTCATGAAGAGAGCAGATGGCATGTGTGAGTACACTTGGCTCAGCAAGATTCTGGCAGATGAAGAGGAGGTAGGGAGACCAGGGGAGGGTAGATGAGAAGGAGGAGGGGGCAGCATTGTTTTACCCAAAAGAGAGACCCTGTTACTATCTCCTTAACCTTCATCTTGTTTTTTCATATCATTTCTCACTATAAGACATACTATGCATGTCTTTTTTATTTTTATGGTGACTTGGGTGAAAGTTTACAGAAAAATGTGGCACTCTTTATGACTTTGCGTGTCATCCTTGTGCAGGGGCCATGCTAATCTCTGTATAGTTCCTATTTTCATATCTGTGCAGCCAAAGCGAGCACTGTACCATGAATGTCTTTTGTTTGTAGCCTGAATCCCTCCATGTCAGTGTCTGTCCACGAGGGCCAGGATTAGGTCTGTTTTCTCTGTCCACGGCTGCGCCTCAGGACCTAGAACAGTGCCTGGCATACAGTAGGCCTTGCATACATATTTATGAGACTAAGGCATAAATTGTTTCCCTTAGTTTTTATGGAATCATGATACTCTGCAGGCCCACCCCAGCTAGATGGCTCTGGCCACCACGGCCTTGTATAGGTTCCCTAAGCTCACTCCTTTCCTGAGTCCAAAGAAGCTCATGCCTCTTAGAGTTTGTGATGCTCTTGGACTGTGATCCCAGAAAGAGCCATCGGTGGAGGCTTAGGCCGCTGAATGAAAGGCTGATGACTGAAAGGCTGAAGAAATCCGTTGCCATCAACCCTACTCTGATGACTCTGCGTGTGTTAACGCAGAGCTGCTCTCTAAGGCTCTCAGAGCTGTGACCTTTCCCAAGCAGGTCACAGGCCTGTCTTCTGAGGTGCGTCTGGGTGGGTTTGAACTTCTGACCTTTAGGTTAGCACTCAAGCACTTAACTGTGTCACCCAGGGACTCCTTGATGAGGAACAATGGATATTTATTTCGTCTCAAAGTATCTTCCTCAAGATTACTGATTTATTACAAAGGGAGAGAACTAGCAACCACCACCAGCTCTGTTAACCGGGTGGTAGAAGTTAACATCACCATTAAAGGGGTGAACCGACATCACGTGCCTCCTAATGTAAAGCACTGAGGACACAGCATCACTTCTGTGGTGTTCCTGCCAAAAATGCATAACCTGCATCTAATCCTAGGAGCTCTGGTAGCATAGTGGCTAAAGCACTTGACTGCTAACCAGAAGGCTGGCGGTTCAAACCCACCAGCCACTCCTCGGAAGGAAGGTTGGGCAATCCTACTTCCGTAGTGATACTGCCTCGGAAACCCAAGGAGGGGTCGCTATGAGTTGGGGCTGACTCAACGGCACATAACAACAACAACAACAACAAGCATCTAATCCTAAGGAACTCTGGTGGTGCAGTGGTTAAAGCATTGCGATGTTAACCAAAAGGTTGGCGGTTTGAACCCACCAGCTGCTCTATAGGAGAAAGATGAGGCAGTCAGCTTCCATAAAGATTGCAGCCTTGGAAACCCTATGGAGCAGTTCTACTCTGTCCTCTAGGGGCGCTGTGAGTCGGAATGGACTACACAGCAGTGGGTTTGGTTTGGGCTTTGCTTCCACAAAGATTGACAGCCTTGGAAACCCTATGGAGCAGTTCTACTCTGTCCTCTAGGGGCGCTGTGAGTCAGAATTGACTGGACAGCAGTGGGTTTGATTTTGGTTTTGAGTGTAATCATAAGGAAACATGAGATAAAGCTAAAAGGAGGGACACTCTATAACATACCTGGCCTTTAAGCTAAACATACATAAAAACAAAGAAAAAACAGTACTAAAAAGAAACTGGCAAGACTATTCCAGATTAAAAGAGCCTAAAGACAAAGTATGATCCTAGATGGAAGAGGGGATAGCAATAAAGTATGTCATTAGGACAACTGAGGATGTTGGTATAAACTATATACTACATTGGAGTCTGGTGCTGTAGTGGGTAAGGCATTTTGACTGCTAACCAAAAGGTTGGTGGTTGAACCCACCATCTGCTCCGCAGAAGAAAAATGAGGCAGTTTTTGCTTATGTAAAGATATGCAGCCTTGGAGATCCAGTGGGAGTCACTGAGTTGGAATCGACTCAATGGCACTGAGTTTGGTTGGGTTTTTTTTTTTTTTTTTAGTATATAATATACTGCATGAGAAGGAGTCCTAGTGATGCAGTGGCTAAGTGCTCGGCTATTAACCAAAAGCTTGGCTGTTTGAACCCACCAGCTGCTGTGCAGGAGAAAGGTGGGCAGTAGCTTCCGAAAATATTTACAGCCTCAGAAATCCAAGGAGGGGTCGCTATGAGTTGGAATCGACTCAACAGCAGTTAGTTTAAACCTGGTGGATGTAGTGGGTAAGGCATTTGACTGCTAACCAGAAGGTTAGCACTTCAAACCCACCAGCCAGTCTGTGGAAGGAAGACTGGGCAATCTACTTCTGTAAAGATTTACCACCTCGGAAACCCAGTGGGGGTTGCTATGAGTTGGAATGGACTTGATGGCAGTGAGTTTGGTTATTTTTTGGAAACCCTGTGGGACAGTTCAGGAGCTCTGGTGGCGTAGTGCCTAAGGCATGTGACTGCTAACCAGAAGGCTGGCGGTTCAAACCCACCAGCCACTCCTTGGAAGGAAGGTTGGGTAATCTACTTCCATAAACATTTGCCGCCTGGGAAACCCAACGGGGGTCGCTATGAGTAAGAATCAACTTGATGGCAATGGGTTTGGGTAGGACATTTCTACTCTGTCCTCTAGGGGCGCTGTGAGTTGGAAAAGCCTCCACAGCCGTGGGTTTGGTTTGGGCTTTGCTTCCACAAAGATTGATCGCCTTGGAAACCCTGTGGGGCAGAAGAGAGACCCTGTTACTCTCTATCTCAACCTTGATCTTGTTTTTCCATATCATTTCTCACTATGAGATATTATACTATGCACATCTTTTTATTTTTATTGTGATTTGGGTGAAGGTTTATAGAAAAATAGGGAACTCTTCACGAATTTTCGTGTAATCCTTGTGCAGAGGCCATGCTAATTGTCTCTGTATCATTCTGATTTTCATATATGTGCTGCGGAAGTGAGCACTGTACTCTGCGTGTCTTTTGTTTGTAGCCTCAGTTGCTCCTTGTCAGTGTCTGTGCACGAGGGCTGGAGACTCTGAACTATGAGTCAAGAAAATGAACTTGACAGCACCCAACAGCGTATACTTCAC
>NW_006921686.1:8413257-8414571 GCF_000298275.1 Orycteropus afer afer
GAGGTGGTAAATCTTTACAGAAGTAGATTGCCCAGTCTTCCTTCTGCAGACTGGCTGGTGGGTTTGAACTACCAACCTTCTAGTTAGCAGACTAATGCCTTACCCACTACACCCACTGGGTTTAAACAATGTTAAATTGGTACTATGGTGATGTCCTGGTGACCTAGTGCCGCGCCGACAGGAATAGACCACAAATGAGATGGCTTGAACAAACAGGAGTTTGGAGGCTTTAAGTCTAAGTTCAAAATGCCAGGCTCTAGGGGCTGGGTGAAAACCCTTCAACCTTGGGCTTCAGCTCTGCCTCCTGCTCCTGGCCCCCTAAAGCTGGAGGCTTTTCTTCAGTCAGACAGCTGCTGGCTGCTGAGGCTGGCCAAGCCCAAGGTTGACAAGTAACAAGGCATAGTACCAATATTGCCAAACCACATGGTAGTCCATTAATTCAAGTCCATTAAAAGTCCCAAGATCAGCAGAGCATGGCACGCTGCTGAACAATGACTTGGCTATACGCAGGGTTCCAGCATGCCATCAACTAGAGACAATTCCCAAAACTGTTTCTTATATGTGGGAAGCAGACCACACACCCAAGCAGCTACTCAGCTGTTCTAGTAGATTCCACCATGGAGTTAATTACCAGTCTCACCATGGGGAATAACTACATTCAGCTGCCCAGCTACTCAACCAGGCCCAGCCAAGTTAACACACAAACCTAACTACCATAGGTGATGTAGGAAAATTCCCCTATTAGGAGGATTATACATTAAAAACAATGAGCTGTGAATATAATATTTGTAAGTATGTGTGTGTGTACAGGTATACCTTGTATTATGCTTCACTTTATTGCTCTTTGCAGATGTTGTTTTACAAACTGAAGGTTTGTGTCAACTCTGCATGGAGCAAATCTGTTTGTACCATTTTTCCACCAACATGTGCTCACTTCATGTCTCTGTGTCACATTTTGGTAGTTCTCACAATATTTCTAATTTTTTCATAATGCTATTGCACAAGCTATTGCATAACTTTTATATGCACTGGGAAACCAAATAATTCATGTTATTTTCTTTTCTGCAATATTACTTTACTGCAGTGGTCTGGAACAGAACCTGCAATATCTCCAGAGTATGTCTGCATATCTATGTGTGTGTATATATAACCTAATATAGATAGATAGACTGCACCCTGTCAAAGGTGGAAAACTTATGAGACCCAGGAAACCAAGGCAGTCCTATTGAGTTCCAGCTGTCATTAAAAAAAAAAAAAAAAAACTCACTGCTGTCGAGTCAATTTCGACTCATAGCAAAGCTTCCTTGGGTTTCC
>NW_006921686.1:8424350-8439570 GCF_000298275.1 Orycteropus afer afer
GTCACTGTACCAAAAAGAACTGGTCAATGTTCATCCATTTGAGAAGGTGGCATATGAGCAAGAACCAATGATACTGAAGGAAGAAGTTGAAGCTGCACTGAAGGAAGTGGCGAAAAACAAGGCTCCAGGAATTGACAGAACACCCATTGAGAGGTTTCAACAAATGGATGCGGCACTGGAGGCACTCACTGAGCTCTGTCAGGAGATTTGGAAGGCAGCTACCTGGCCAACTGACTGGAAGAGATCCATATTTGTACCCATTCCCAAGATAGGTGATCCCACAGAATGTGGAAATTATCAAGCAATATATCGTTAATATCACATACAAGTAAAATCACTGAAGATAATTCAAAAATGGTTGCAGCAGTATATTGACAGAGAACTTGCAGAAATGCAAGCTGGATTCAGAAGAGGATATGGAACAAGGAATATCATTTCTGATGTCAGATGGATCTTGGCTCAAAGCAAAGAATACCAAAAAGATGTTTACTTGTGTTTTATTGACTATGCAAAAGTATTTGATTGTGTGGATCATAACAAATTATGGATAACATTGAGAAGAATGGGAATTCCAGAACCTTTAATTGTACTCATGAGGAACCTGTACTTTGAGCAGGAGGTTGCTGTTCAGACAGAACAAGGGGACACTACATGGTTTAGAGTCAAGAAGGGAGTGCATCAGGGTTGTGTCCTTTCATCATACTTATTCAATGTGTATGCTGAGCAAATAATCCAAGAAGTTGGACTATATGAAGAAGAGTGTGGCATCAGGGTTGGAGGAAGAATCATTAACAACCTGTGATATGCTGACGACACAACTTTGCTTGCTGAAAGTGAGGATGACTTGAAGCATTTACTGATGAAGATTGAAGACTACAGTCTGCAGTATGGATTGCACCTCAATGTAAAGAAAACAAAAATCCTCACAACTGGACTTACAAGCAGAATCATGATAAATGGAGAAAAGATTGAAGTTGTCAAAGACTTCACATTACTTGGTTCTCCAATCAACACCAATGGAAGCAGCAGTTAGGACATCGAACAATGTATAGCACTGGGCAAATTGGTCCCAAAAGAGCTTTTGCAAGTGCTGAAGAGCAAAGATGTCTCCTTGAGGACTAAGGTGCCTGACACAAGCCATGGTATTTATACACACACACACACACACACACACATATGTACATATATACATACATATATACACACACGTGTATATATATATATACACATACACACACACACACACACACATATATATATCCTCCAAATCATATAATAAAGACAACAGCACAAAAGCAGGCAAAAGACTCAGAGGTGTCACAAAAGAAGACATCTGAGGGAACAATGAATATATAAAAAAAGGTTCTCAATTTTTAGTCATTAGGGAAATACAAATATTAAAACCACAATTCAATACCAGTACACAACCACCAGAATGGCTCAAATGAAAAAGAAAAACAATCCCAAGTGTTGGTGAGGATATGAAGGAGGGGAACACTCAGATGCCTCCAGTAGGAGTGGGAATGGGTTCAATGACAAAATTGTCAATGGAAGTGAGTTCAATGGAAAATTGATGGCAGTTTCTACTACAGCTGAGCATATCCCATCACTCAGAAATTCCACTCCAACTCTATTACATGTGACATACGTCCACCGAAAGAAGGTGAATTTGCGTCAACAGTAGGATGGGTAGTTAAATAGTAGCATCTTCACACAGGGGAACGCTGCAGCTGTGCGCATGAAAGCTCTAATCTACACACAACAGCGTGGGTGGTGTTTACAAACCAAATGGTGAGCAAAGATGGATGGCACAAAAGGTACGTCCTGTATGATTTTGTTTATGTAAAGTACAAGAACAGGCAAAATGGATCCATGTTGTTAGAAGTCCAGCTAGTGGCTACCTTTGGAAACATCCTGGAATTATCAGCATGAGGGCAATGCTGGGAGCAGCTGGTCATGTTCTTTTCTTGAGCTGAGTTCTGGTTACCAAGTGTGTTTAGTTTGTGAAAATTAATCAACCTGTTCACTTCCGATTTTTGCATTTTTCAGTACATAAGATATCCTTTTTTTAAAAAAATCGATCTTTACATACTGCTATGTATAAGTTTCAAGAACTATATCACTAAGTGTAAAAAACAAAAAACAAACTCATTGCCATGTAGTCGATTCTGACTCATAGAGATCCCCACTGGGTTTCCAAGGCTGTAAATCTTTACAGAAGCAGATAAACCCATCTTTCTTCTGCAGAGCAGCTGGTGGGTTTGCACCTCAACCTTTGGGTTAGCAGCCAAATGCCTTAACCATTGAACACCAGAGTTCGTAGGTATAAAACAGTGTGTAAAAGATGCTATTTCAGTAAAAACAACAATAAAAGTCTTCAATAATAGCAAACATATTTTTAGTGTTTTCACTCTTCCAAATTCATTACATATGTGTATTATTTATTGCTTCATAACAAATTACCTCAGGGGAAAACAAAAACTTATTGGCTACAACCATTAAGAACTTATTATCTCACAGAGTTTCTGTAGGTCAGGAATTTGGCACCAGCTTAGCTGGGTGGTTTTAGGTGAAGGTCTTTCATGAAGTTACAGTTGAGATGTTGACCAGGGCTAGTCATCTGAAAACTTGATCAAGACTAGGAGCTCTGCTTCTGAGATGGGTCATTCCCATGGTTTTTGTTGTTGGCAGAAGCCCTCCATTCTTTTCAACTAAGGTCTGTCTACCAGCTGATTCACTGTCCTCACAACATGGTGGCTGACTTCCCTCAGAGTAAGCAGTCCATGAGAGAGACACAGGGGTGTTATGGATTGAATTGTGTACCCCAAAAAGATATTCGTTGGAGTTCTAAGCCATGACCTTGTTTGATCATGACCTTGTTTGGCATAAGGTCTTTGAAGATGTTATCATTTAATAAGAGGTCATACCGGAGTAGGGTAGATCCTAGTCCCACTGGAGTGATGTCCCTTCTAAAAGAGAACAGACAAGTGTGACCCCACAGCTGCAAGCCAAGGAATGTCGGGAGCTACCAGGAGCGAGGAGAGAGGCAGGGAACGGATTCTTCCTCAAAGCCTCAAAGGGATCAACACAGCTGACACACATCCTAATCTCAAACTCCCAGCCTCCAGAACTGTGAGACAATAAATTGTTGTTATTCAAAGTCACCCACTTTGTATTCTTTTATTATAGCAGCCCTGGCAAATAATATAAGGAGGAAACCTCAGTTCCTTTTATGACCTAGTCTTGTTAGTCACACACCAACACTTTTACCATGTTCTGTTGGTTAGAAGCCAATTACTAAGTCCAGCCCACACTCAAGGGAGGAAAACTAGGCTCCACCCATTGAAGGAAGGAAGGAGCTCTGGTGGCATAGTAAGTAAGGCATTTAGCTGCTAACCAGAAGGTGGGCAGTTCAAGTCCACCTGCTGCTCCATAGTTGGACAATGAGGCAATCTACTTACATAAAGATTTACAGCCTTGGAAACCTAACGGGGTCACTATGAGTCAGAATTGACTTAATGGCAATAGTGTTTTTTTTTTTTTTGGCATTGAAGGAGGAGTGTCAAAGAATTATGGGCATATTTTAGAACAGGTTTGTACATTACCTCATTAAGTCCTTATAATACCCCAATGAGATGGGTACTATCATTCATTCCCATGTTACACATGAGGAAACTGAGGTACTGAGAGGCTAAAAGACAAGAAGGGGTAGAGCCAAGACTTACATCTAGGAAGTTAACCTGTGAGGTTCATTTGGGCAATCTACTTCCGTAGTGATACTGCCTCAGCAGCCCAAGGAGGGGTCGCTATGAGTCGGGGCCGACTCGAGGGCACATAACAACAACAACAACAACAAAATTAATCAAGAAGTCCCTGTTGTTGTTGTTATGTGCCGTCAAGTCGGACCCGGCTCATAGCGACCCCTCCTTGGGTTTCCAAGGCGATATTACTAGGGAAGTAGATTGCCCAGTCGTCCTTCCAAGGAGTGGTTGGTGGGTTTGAACGGCCAGCCTTCTGGTTAGCAGTCAAGTACCTTAGGCACTATGCCACCAGAGCTCCCTGGGGGGGTCCAAACACTTAATTTCCTCACCTGCTGCCACAAAGTTGGTGATGGCATCTTGTAAAACAGGCCTGGAGATCTACTTCCAAAACATCAGCCATTGAAAATCCTGTGTATCACAGTTCTACTCTGACACACAGGAGATGGCCATGAGCTGGACTCAATTTGAGGGCAACTTATTTACTAGATATTAAGCAGTAGGGAAAGAATCCATTGGAAAAAAAAATTAAGATGGAACATTGACAACACTTGATGTCTAGATGGTGGGGAAAGTAGGGCTAGGATGACACCTACCCACAATCAGTATCAAATTGGGGGACCCATATCCAAGAGATAGGATAGCAGAGAGGTTAAGAACCTAAGATTTAGTGACAGAGTCACACAGATCCATTTGGCTTAAGGCAAGAAATTTTTACCTAGACTAGGGTTTTGAAAGCTTGAAAGCCATCTACGTGCAATAATGGGTCTCTCCTCATCCAGAGTAAAGAAGAATGAAGAAAACCAAAGACGTATGGAAACAATTAGTCCAAGGGACTAGTGGATCATGCGAACCCCAGCCTATATGACCATGAGACCAGAAGAACTAGATGGTGCCCGGCTACCACTGTCAAACCATTCAGAAAGGGATCAGTGCAGGAGATCCTGGATAGAGTGGGAGAACAATGGGGAACAAAACTCAAAATCATAAAAAAAGACCAGGCCTGGTCTAATAGAGACTGGTGAGGTTCCCAAGACTATGGCCCCTAGTTACCCTCCAGGTCTGGAATTGAACTCACTCCCATGGCTTCCAGCCAAACAGTAGACAGGGTGAACATTTACATCAGGTAGATACACTCCTTAGAGGGATCAATCATGGGAGATCAGAAGGGCAGTATTTGCACAGGGAGACAGCTCAGGGGCAGAAATGCATGGGAAAGGACACAGGGAAGAGGTAACTACAGGGAGGAAGTGGAAAGAGACCTGTTACATTGTGGGGGGTTACAATCAATGTCATGAAACAAAATGTGTATGAACTACTGTACGGAAAATGAATTTGCTCTATAAACTTTCACTCACATCACAATAAATTTTTTTTTTTTTTCTCTCTCAAACAGGGCTGATACCCTGTAGGTTGTATGTAAGGATTAAAGGAGATAACATATGTAAACCAGTCAGCACAGGTCAGCACACAGGAAGCACTCAATAAATGGTAGCTTTAAATATATGTTTATTAATGAAATAGTATCCTATCGAATTATTTTAGGAGCTCTGGTGGCTTAGTGGATAAGGGACTTGACTGCTAACTGGAAGGTCAGCGGTTCGAACCCATCTGCTGCTCCGCAGAAGGAAGACAGGGTGATCTACTTCTGTAAAGATTTACAGCCTCAGAAACCCAAGGAGGGTTTCCTATGAGTTGGGTCCGAGTCGACAGCAGTGAGTTATGGCCCACTAAGGGAACTGTACAGCTTGCCAATAATAGAAATAAGGTACATGGTGCCCTTGTGGGGGTGCAACCATGCAAATAAAGTGTATGGAACATTAACATGGTGATTGGTCAGTTTTACCATCTCTCTAGAGTTAAAATGAGCCATCCCAGAGGCCAAAAGGGGCATCTCACTACAATGAAGGAAGAAAAAACAGGAGTAGAGCCTATCATTTGGGTCCGGGATCCCTGCATTGAACCTACTTGACCAAGAGAGACCAAGGCAATAGAACCAAGAGACTAGCATTAGACAAAGGGTGGGCTGCCCAGCCCACTGAATGAGAAAACTGAGTGCCTTCAAGCAGGAAACTTGCTGGTAGAGTAGGATGCCTCTCTGGGCACCTATTGGCAAATCCAAAAGAGCTTTATAACACCTGTTGGAGCAGGGCAGAGGCTGAGGCCAGAAAGAAGTGTGCCTATGCCATGGCTGAGAAGAAGCTGTCTGATTGAAGAACTGTATCCTGAGTTGTTTCTGATCCTGAATTGTTACTTCCCTAATAAATTCCATAATCATGAGTGTTGTGTGAGAGTGCTGTGTGGCCCTTGCAAAGAAAGGTTGGAGGGTACAGGCATGTCTGACCTGGGCCTCATATATCAGCCTCGGGCTGTTGATGGTAATTCTCCCCCTGGTGAAGTTAGAGGAGGTCAGAAGATTACAATGCCACACCCTTTTTGCATTTATTCATGTAAATTTTATATCGAAATGCTACTTCTCCATAATTTTGAGTTAGGGACTCAAAAGACTCAGTTTTGCTAAAAGTGGAAAATAAGTTCTGGCCGGACTCCTGATTTGGGCTGAAGAAACAAGGGTCTAAGATTCAATTAGACTTAGAAATAGGGTGGGAAAAGCAATTGCTCTGAAACTTAGCCTGCACGAGTGCTTTTGATTCTGGACCACTCTCCATGTGCCCATTACACGGATGAAATAAAAATCCGTAGATGGGCGGGGCTACAGAACAGAGTTCAATCTTTAATAATGGAATTTTCTGCATGTAATGGGGCATCAGTTCCTCATTTACCATTCCTCTCTCCCCTCTTGCTCATTTTTAGCAGTAAGCATTATTACTGAGACTTAATTTATCAGTTCCCAAGGGGCCAGGGAGAATTTAAAAAACGGAAGAAACCTCTCTGAATGAGGAAAGATTTGTCCAGTTGTGAGGCAGGGCGATGCACACACAATGTCAGGGGTGGGATTCCCCCACGTCCTTGGCTCAAGTCTCTAATTTGTAGTCCTGGATGGGGGGTGCTCAATGGATTTGCTTATTTTGTTAGGAGGGTCTCTGAAAGAAAGGGCGCTCAAACCATTCCAGACACACTCAAGATGGCAGCTACCTACCCACGCCCCCAATGGCGGAACCTCTCGCTGCTGCTGGATAGACGCTGTTTTCTCAAACCCGAACGAGAAAGGAGGAGAAAACGTCTGTCTCAGACTTGCCCCGCCCACCGAGGACGGCTAACACCAATTAGCGGCTCGCAGGGCGGGTGCTAGGCCAGGGGTAGAGACTGCTGTTGCCCTAGCAACAACCGGGGATCCCGGAGGCGGGCACTGCAGCAAAGGGGTTGGTCTCTCAGATCTCCGGCTGCTCGGAAGGTGCTGGGAGAGGCCTGGGAAGTCAGCGCCCGCGGAGAGAGGGACAGGTCAGACTCAAGAACTACAATCCCCGGTGCCGCTTTCGCCGCTATGAGTCGGAATCGACTCAACAGTAGTGGGTTTGGTTTTCTGGTTCTTAACCGTTAGGCGCGCTAAGGTCGGAATAACGCATGCGCTGCTCTGAGAGGTAAGGCTGAAGCAATTACAAGGCTTGCCACTCGTGGAGCTTGAGGCCGAGCTGACGCTGGAAGGCGGCCTTCTTGCGTCTGTGGGCGGAGCCTGAGACGCCTGGGGCGGGACTTCCCGCTGGACTGAGCAGCTGTTATGTGCTTTGGAGTCAGACTCATAGCGACCCCTCCTTGGGTTTCCGAAGCGGTATCACTAAGGAAGTAGATTGCCCAACCTTCCTTCCGAGGAGTGGCTGGTGGGTTTGAACCGCCAGCCTTCTGGTTAGCAGTCAAGTACCTTAGGCACGATGCTACCAGAGCAGGAGGGGAAGTAAATTATTTTGGGGTGGGGCGGAATTGGACTCCAGTTACTCAGCTCAACAGCCGCTTTTTCCCCCAGGTTCTCCCTGGGGAGACGGGGTTAAGAGCGCAGCCTCAGGGGTTTGACACATTCGGCTTGGAATCCTAGCACCACCATTTACTCAATGGGCCTCAATTTCCCTGTCGGATGAAGAAAATAATACCTCACAGGGCTGTGATTATTATCTTTCCCTTCCCAGGGCCATGGCCGAGGTGCACGTGATTGGGCAAATCGTGGGGGCCACCGGTTTCTCAGAAAGTAGCCTCTTCTGCAAGTGGGGCGTCCACACAGGTATTCCTGGGTCTTGTTTGTTTCCCCACCAAGACCCTGTACCCACAGGCCCTATGCTCCCTGCCTGACCCCCTGATCCAATCCCTGAGCCTCACCATCCTCTCTGGGGACTCAGCCCAGACCACACTCCCTGTCCACGTGAGTGTCCAGCTCCCTTCATATTCTAGCCCTGGGGGCTCTGACTCCCACCCTATGAACACACAGCTTCTAAAGATGTGGGACTATACGCTAGACAGCCCCACACTTCCAATTTTCAAAACTCTAGGCAGCCCAGACCCCCCCCATTTGGACTTCACTCTCAGGGATGCCCTGGGACTCTTCTCCAACTTAATAATAATTCTTTGGTTAACTGTCTCTGTTTATTGAGTTCTTGCTGCAGAGTGAAAATTTCCATGCTTGATTTATAGAGGAGAGCCCACTGGTATTCACAGTTCTCTTGGAGAAGGTCGGAAGTGGCAGTGATCCACACCCATCCACACAGGCTTAGAGGGAACCCCAAGGCCCTCAATTTTGATGCCTCCCCATTTGAGGCAGTATGCGTAGTGGTTAGGACCACAGGCCATCATGTTGTTAACGTGTAGTCAAGTCAGCCCCGACTCATAGCAACCCCTCCTTGGGTTTCTGAGGCAGTATCACTACAGAAGTAGATTGCCCAACCTTCCTTCCGAGGAGTGGCTGGTGGGTTTGAACCATCAGCCTTTTGGTTAGCAGTCAAGTGCCTTAGGCACTATGCCACCAGAGCTCCAAGGCCATCATAGCTGGGTTCAAATCCTGACTCCACCTGTTAATTGGTAGCTTTGGGGCTTGAATTCTGAGCCTCTGATTCCTTGTCTCAGTTCAAAACCAGCTGTTGCTTATTAATTATATGACCTCGGGTCCTTCTCTTTGCCTCAGTTTCTTCCTCTGAACAATGGGAACAATAGCAGAACTTACCTCATCGGGTGGTTAGGAGAACTCAATGAATATCTGCAGCTCTCAGAACCAGGTCTGGCAGGCAGGAAGTGCTCAATGAATGTTTGCTGGGTCTGAGAAGAATTTGATGTGGTTCCTGTTTGTAAAGCCTGGTGTGGGTAGCCTGGCCCATGAAATTAATGTGGCTGTTGTCATTGCCATCCCTTTAGGCTCTGGGTCCTTTGTCATTTCAGTGGTAGCTGGGTTGGTTGAGTTTCCCTGAGAAATGAGGATCCTCCAGCTGAATGGCTGAGAGACAGTCTCTGGAGTCAGATTTCAGTGAGGGCCCTGCGACTCATCTACTCTGTGACCCTGGGCAGGTGCTGTCGCCTAAGTTATCTCTGCAAACCAAATCCAACCCACTACTGTCGAGGCGATCCGACTCACTGACCCTCATTGGGTTTCCAAGGAGGTAACTCTTTATAGAAGTAGCTTACCCAGTCTTCCTTCTATGGAGCGGCTGGTGGGTTTGAACAGTCAACCTTCTGGTTGGCAGTCAGATGCCTTAGGCAATGTGCCACCAGAACTCCTTTCTCGTTTGTATGGTGGGAATGATACCCATCCTTCATGAAGTTGTTGAGAAGTCTTGTATGTGAAGATCCTGGCTCGATGCCTGACGCTTCACTCACTCGATGTTCAGGGAAGGTGACTAACGTGACTTTGATGACTTCAGGAAGGGAGTTCTAGGGGCAGGGGGCTGCTCCAGCAGAGAGCTCAGAGGCAGTCAAATTGGGCTTCACAGTCAGAGCTGAGCCTTGAATCCAGCTCCTCTGTGGAGCCTTGGTCTGCCCCAAGTGCCTGGCACATAGTAGGCACTCAGTAAATGTTCATGGAATGAATGACCAAGTGATTTTCCTTAGCAGAGCCTATTCTTTTACCCGTAAAATTGGGATTATATTAGCACCTACCTCTTAGATCCTTTGTCCAACAGGTATTTATTGAGGGCCTTCTGTGGACCAAGAGCTGGGCTGTCTTAGTCATCGAGTGCTGCCGTCACAGAAATACCACAAGTGGAGGGGCTTAACAAACAGAAATTTATTTTCTCACAGGTTGGGCTAGAAGCCCGAATTCAGGGCACCGGCTCTAGGGAAGGCTTTCTCTCTCTGTCGACTCTGGAGGAAGGTCCTTGTCTCTTCAGCGTCTGCTTCCTGGTTCCTTAGAGCTCTCTCTGTATCTTAGCATCTCTTCTCCCATCTCTGCTCTGTGCACTTGTTTAATCTCTTTTATATAGAAAAAGAGATTGACACAAAATAAACCCTACACTGCCCTTCATTAACATAACAAAGACAGCCCATGCCCAAATGGGATTATAACTACAGCCTTAGAGGTTAGGATTTACAACACCTATTTTGGGGGGGACATAATTTGGTCCATAACATGGGGCTTTGGAATCCATAAAGGCCCTGCTCTTCTGGAGCTCACAGCAGGGGACACAGGGATAAACAAGCAGACAGGGAAGTGAGCACAGTGACTGAGTGAGTGGTCAGCGCCGGGAAGAAAAGAAACAGGATGCTGTGATCAGGACTGAGTCTTGGATCATTGTGTCAGGGAGAGCCCCTCTATGGAATTGGCTCTTAGTGAGGCCTGAAGAATGAAAAAGAGCCAGTCACGGGGAGATCCAGGAGCAGCGGGAACAGCCAGTGCAAGGGCCCTGAGGTGGGAAGGAGCTCAGCACGTTGGGAAACAGAAATGGGACCAGTGAGGCTAGAGCAGGGGTGTGGAAGGGGGGAGTGATGGGAGATGAGGGCAGGGAAGTGGGCCTGGGCCAGCCCGCAGAGCCCTGTGGACCACAGTGAGCGTCTGAGAGCTGGGGGTGGGGTGGGCAGGGTGCAAAGTAAGAGTCCCAGGGGACAGATTAAATTCATTAGCTAAAGTGCTTAGCACAGCATTTGGCGTTTAGAAAGGACTCTGCATTTTTGCTGTTACTACGCACCCTTTATGCTGCGCCCATGGAGAATACTCTTGGTCTCAGCTTAGTCCTTAGCCTAGGCCTCCGAACATAGCCAGCACTCACAGTGCCTGTCCACAGTGCTTGGTGTTAGCTCATTTAATCTCATGAAACTATGAGGGCTGCTTTATCGTCAACACCCATTTTACAGATGGGAAGACTGAGGCCAAGAAAGGTAACTTGCCGAAGGTCACAGAGGGGGGTGAAGATTTGAACCTAGACTTGATTTCAGAGTCCTCTTTTTGTAACCTCTGCCCCCAAATGCTGGAGAGAAATGGGGTCCTACGGCCCTAGTGGCATTGGCCCTTCCCGCTCCATCTCAGTGTCCCGGCTCTCCCCGCAGGGGCGGCGTGGAAGCTCCTGTCAGGCGTGCGGGAGGGCCAAACGCAGGTGGACACGCCCCAAGTGGGGGACACGGCCTACTGGTCCCACCCCATCGACCTACATTTTGCCACCAAAGGCCTCCAAGGTAGGTTCCGGGCATGGGTCCTGGGCCAGGCTGGGGGGCGGGGGGCTGATGGCACCCGAACTGCTGGGATGAGAACATCAAGTCCTGGCCCTGCACTCGTATCTTTTTGGGCCCCTTTCCCAGCCCTGCCTGGCCCTGGGGAGAGGCTGACCTGAGGCATCCCCAGGCCGGCTGTGAGGGGATCCCAAGTGTGAGGAGCTGGGGCAAAGCCAGAGGTGGGAAGGTGGGGGCCAGGGTGGGAGGGGAGATGGTTTCCAAGTGAAGTGATGGAAGGAGAGAATCTCTAGTAAGTAGAAAGCTTATCCTCCAGTGAGGAGAGGGGTTTATGACAGAGACAGAGACAGGTGAAGGCGGGCCGCTGCTGTTCAGGGGGCGCCCTCAGCTTGAGAGCAGAGGCCCAGAGGGGAGAGAGAAGTACACGGGGGAGGAGAGGTGTCAGAAAACATGCCCTGGTGGAAAATTGGGGTTACTGGAGAGGCGCACGATTCCAGGCCAGGGAAATAGCCTAGTCAGATGTGCCATTTATTTCAACAACATAAACACTGACCAAGTGCCTGCCCTGTGCCTCGCCTATATTCAGTGATGCCAGGAAGATATCAGTGACTGAGATATAGCCCCAGACCTGTCTCCCCACAGCGACAGCCCACATGGACAAGGCTGGTATTGCGCGGGCAGTTGCCCAGGGGTCCATGAGCGCTCACAAGAGGTGCCTGACTCTGTCGAAGAAATCAGGGAGGACTTCCTGGAGGAGGGGACCTTTGAGCATTGATGTGAAGGGCCAGTAGGTGCTAATGAGGCAGAGGGATAGAAGAGAGTTCGTAGAGAGAGCTATGGAAAGCTGAAAGGGAGAGTGAGCCAGGGGCATTTGAAGGACTGAGGGAGAGTGGGAGGGTGGCAGGGAGTGAGGTGGCAGGGGACCGGCCATGCAGGGCCTTGAATACCAGGCTGAGGGGCCGAGTCCATTTTAAGGCACTGGAAAGCCAGAGCACGCAATGGACAAGCCGCATTTTGCTTTTCAAAGCTCTTTCTGGCTGCCAAGTGAACGATGATGAATTTATCATCAGGGCGAGACAGGCAACTCTGTCCCCCAGTGCTGCTGTCATCCTTGCCTGCTCTGGTCTCATCCTTGCATTGTGTCCATCAGCTTAGAAGCTCCGTCAGCTCAAGCTGTGGCTTCATCGTGAATCCCATGACGTCTCAGACCGTCTTCCCCAGCTCCCGTCCGGCTAGCTCACTGGCACCGTTAGAGCAGCCTTTGCCTGTTTGCCTCCGGCTCCACCGGAGTGCAGCCCGCGGACCGTGTGAAAACCTAAGTCAGATCATGTCCCTGCTCTTCTCAGAACCCTCCCCTGGTCCCCATGCCACTCAGGGTAAACGCCAAAGTCCTCCGTGATGTCCTGGTTCTCTAGTGTTGCTGTAACGGAAGTATTGAGACCCAACAGCTTTAACAGACAATTTTATTTTCCCAGAGTTAGGCCTGGGCTCTAGTGGAAGGGTTTTTTTTTCTCTCTCTCTCTCTCTCTCTCTCTCTCTCTCTCTGCATTGGGGGAAGGTCCTTGGGGGAAGGTCCTTGTCTCTTCAACTTCCCCTTTCTGGTTCCTTAGAAGTTTCCATGTGGCTTGACACCAGTGTCCCCCCATCTTTGCTTGCTAGCTTGCTTGTTTAATCTCTTCTGTATCTCAAAAGAGACTGACTAAATACACACACCGCCAATCTGTTCCATTAACGTAACAAAGACAATACATTCCAAAACAGGATTAGAACCACAGGCATACCAAACCGCTGCCATTCAGACTCACATTGACCCCTAGGGCAGAGTAGAACTGCCCCATAGGGTTTCCAAGGCTGTAATCTAATAACAACAATCTAAATGGAAGCAGACAGCCTCATCTTTCTCTGGCAGAGTGGCTGGTGGGTTCAAACCACGGACCTTTTGGTTAGCAGCCAAGCACTTAACCACTGTGCCACCAGAGCTCTTTACCCCAGGCATAAAGGCTTGGATTTACAAGACATATATTGAGGGGACACAGTTCAGTCCGTAACGCATGGATGACAGGGCCCTGTGCTATTTGGCTCTCACCTCCTCCCTCTCTCCCTCCACTCCAGTCCCACTGGCCCCACCAGGCACGTTCCCACCTTGGGGCCTTTGTATTGGCTGTTTCCCCTGCTCGGCACGCCCCTTCCCTCAGTGCCCAGTGTAGCATTGCGTAGCCCACTACCTTCCACATGTCACCTCAGGGAAGCCTTTCTGGACCACCCCTTTGTAAAACTACATCCTCACCCCTCCCTCCCCTGCTTAATTTTCCTGCAGGCACTCATCACCAGCTGACGTACCCTATAATTTACATATTGACTGTTGGTTGTCTAGATGTCAGCTTCGAAAGGGCAGGAATTTCTGTCTGCCACCTTCAGGCTGGATCCCCAGCCGCTAGAACAGGGCTTGGCGCAGAGGAGGGGCTCAGAATGCCGGGTGAGATGGGGCTGGGTCTCTAAGGGCCTTGACTATCAGGCCAAGGAGCAGAGCCGTATTCCTGAGGACGCTGGGAAACCTGTGGAAGGGGGAGAAAGATGCTCCTGGCTGCCAGGTGGAAGGGGCATTGGAGAAGACAAGAGGGCCCCAGTCCAGGGAGGAGTACAGGACGGGGCGTGGGCTGTCCAGGACAAGACCCAGTGTGCTAATCTGGGGACTGGGAAAGCAGTGGGGCTACCCTGAGATGGGGACACGGAAGAGGAGGCCAGAGAGAGGGATGTCATGGAGGCCGAATATGAAGGACCCTGAAGGCTGAGAGGGTTGGATGTTATACTGAGGGTGTTGGGAGCCATGGAAGGGAGCAGAAGGGAACATGGATTTAGAAAGATCCCTTTGGCTGTTACGTGGGGTTGGATTAGGAGGTGGAAAACCAAGGAGGTGGCTGGGGCAGAACCCGGGTTGGGGGGGGGTACAGGCTGGGGTCTCCGGTGGGTGTCAGGACCGTGGGATCCAGAAGCAGGAGCTGCTGAACTGGGCCTGTGCCAGGCTGGGCCATGCCCATCTCTGCTGTCCTTGCTCCCTCCTGCCCCACAGGCTGGCCCCGGCTCCATCTCCAGGTGTGGTCCCAGGACAGCTTCGGCCGCTGCCAGCTTGCTGGCTACAGCTTTTGCCACGTGCCCAGCAGCCCGGGCACCCACCAGCTGGATTGCCCCACGTGGCGGCCCCTGGGCAGCTGGCGGGAGCAGCTGGCACGGGCCTTCGTGGGTGGCGGGCCACAGCTGCTCCACGGGGACACTATCTACAGCGGGGCTGACCGCTACCGCCTGCACACGACTGCTGGTGGCACCGTGCACCTCCAGCTCGGCCTGCTGCTGCGCCACTTCGACCGCTACGGTGTCGAGTGCTGAGGGACCCTCCCGCCAACATCTGGACCCCCTCCACGCCCTGGACACCTGGAGCAGGATGGCTCAGTGGTCGGGAGCGTGGGATCTGGAGTCAGCCAGAACTGACTGGAGCCACAGCATGGTGTGGCTACTGTCAGGGCCGGGACTTCAAGCCAGTGGTTGTCCCTCCTGGCCTCTGTTCTCCTATCTGTAAAACGGGCTGTGAAGCTGGGGTGTCAAGGGGAGAAGCTGTGTAGCACATGAGAGGTGGTCAGTAAAGGAAAGTGATTCTTACAGGTGTACCTGCCTCCTTGATCCCATCCTGTGACCTATGCCCTGTGCCCCCTCCTGTCACTGACACACTTCCTCCTCAGGCCCCGTCTTCTTACAAACCTGCATCCCCTGTCCTCTGCCGGTTTACCTACAACACCCTCCCTGCTCTGCTTGTCCCACCTCTGACCCCATCTCCTATGTCCCTATCCTCTGACCCACTCTCCTCCTGGACACCTCTCCTCTGAGTGGGTCTCCCAAGCCCCTAGCCTCTGTCTGATTGTCTCATCACAGCC